>NW_025533612.1:300000-527500 GCF_020615455.1 Coregonus clupeaformis | reverse complement strand
GCTATTGAAAGTCATGTTGAGTCACGTAACTTCTTCATACCTTCTCTCCCGCTAAACTCTTGTACCTCACACCTTCTCTCCAGTTTCCAGCTAACGCCCCGCTCTACCAAATGAGTTATACAGGACCATTTAAACTAGCCTACGCACTAGAAGAATAGTACATTAAACCCCCAAGACTTATTAACCTTTCAGCAGGACAATAACCTAAAACACAAGGACAAACATACCAAGACGACATTGAATATTCCTGAGTGGCCTAGTTACAGTTTTGATTTAAATCGGCTTGAAAATCTTGAAAAGACTTGAAAAATGGCTGTCTAGCAATGATCAACAACCAACTTGACAGTTTTAAAAAGAATAATGTGCAAATATTGTACAATCCAGGTGTGCAAATCTCTTAGAGACTTAACCAGAAAGACTCACAGCTGTAATCACTGCCAAAGGTGATTCTAACATGTATTTATTCAGGGGTGTCAATACTTATGTCAATTATGTCATTATGGGGTATTGTGTGTAGATGCGTGAGAAAGAAAATCTATTAAATCCATTTTGAATTCAGGCTGGAACACCACAAAATGTGGAATAAGTCAAGGGGTATGAATACTTTCTGAAGGCATCCAGCGCAGAGCAGTGTTACATCCAGAATCCAGAGTCCACCTGAGTCACATTCCAGTACCGCTATTACACCCAACCCTCCTTCATTAGACAACTGTACTACAACAGACGCTGTCCTGAGGATAATCACACTGGAACACTATAGACCACCTCATGTCTGTTTAATACTGATATCTCGCTCCCCCTCTCACACACACGCACACATGAAAAACACACGCACACACAAAGAAAACACACACACTCGCAAAAAACACTCTTGCAAGAAACACATTGAACACACTAAAGGAGAGCAGAGTCCCATAACGTTTACTAAATAAATACAGATGTGGGACGGAGGCTAAGAATTAAGGTTAACAGAGGAGAGAAAGGTTAGATAAATGACATGATTCTGTGGTCTTACTAACTTGGTGGAGTCGGTTCACTTCCTTCTTCCTGGTTCAAGAGAACACTGCCCCGCCACTTCCCTCTCTGCCCCACCACCTCCCTTCTCTGCTTCCTGTAGGAGGGGTCGCTGCAGCTGACGAGTTCCATAAGCCCACACATGCAAACACACCCACACACACACACACACACACCCACACCCACACCCACACACACACACACACCCACCCACACATTGAGACCTGAGTTATTGCAGACTCTGTTCCTGCCTCACTGTCAACCCAGTAGCATGAAGAAGGCCCAGATTCACAAAATAGCAACTTTGGTTAACTTTCTTCATAAGTCTGGCAGTTAAGAAGAAATGTATTCTTAAGAAGGTTTTGTGAATCCAGAAAAGCAAACTAAAGAGAAAGAACAGCAACTTCTTGTGGAATGTTGCAGCTTTTTAGTTCTGAGTTGGTTATATGACTGTTTATCTGTGTCACATCTACTCCCGCTCCCCCGCTTGACTTCACCGGTCTACACCACCGGTCCTGGCAACCCATCATTACGCACACCTGGCAACCATCATTACGCACACCTGGCAACCATCATTACGCACACCTGGACTTCATCACTCCCTGATTACTCCTTTATCTAGCGCTCCCTGATTACTCCCCTTTATCTAGCGCTCCCTGATTACTCCCCTTTATCTAGCGCTCCCTGATTACTCCCCTTTATCTAGCGCTCCCTGATTACTCCTTTATCTAGCGCTCCCTGATTACTCCCCTTTATCTAGCGCTCCCTGATTACTCCCCTTTATCTAGCGCTGCCTGATTACTCCCCTTTATCTAGCGCTCCCTGATTACTCCCCTTTATCTAGCGCTCCCTGATTACTCCCTTTATCTAGCGCTCCCTGATTACTCCTTTATCTAGCGCTCCCTGATTACTCCCCTTTATCTAGCGCTCCCTGATTACTCCTTTATCTAGCGCTCCCTGATTACTCCCCTTTATTTAGCGCTCCCTGATTACTCCTTTATCTAGCGCTCCCTGATTACTCCCCTTTATCTAGCGCTCCCTGATTACTCCTTTATCTAGCGCTCCCTGATTACTCCCCTTTATCTAGCGCTCCTGATTACTCCTCTTATCTAGCGCTCCTGATTACTCCTTTATCTAGCGCTCCTGATTACTCCCCTTTATCTAGCGCTCCTGATTACTCCCCTTTATTTAGCGCTCCCTGATTACTCCCTTTATCTAGCGCTCCTGATTACTCCTTTATCTAGCGCTCCCTGATTACTTCCCTTTATTTAGCGCTCCCTGATTACTCCCTTTATCTAGCGCTCCTGATTACTCCCTTTATATAGCGCTCCTGATTACTCCCCTTTATTTAGCGCTCCTGATTACTCCCCTTTATCTAGCGCTCCCTGATTACTCCCCTTTATTTAGCGCTCCCTGATTACTCCCCTTTATTTAGCGCTCCCTGATTACTCCCCTTTATCTAGCGCTCCCTGATTACTCCCCTTTATATAGCGCTCCCTGATTACTCCCCCTTTATTTAGCGCTCCTGATTACTCCTTTATCTAGCGCTCCCTGATTACTCCCCTTTATCTAGCGCTCCTGATTACTCCTTTATCTAGCGCCTCCTGATTACTCCCCTTTATCTAGCGCTCCCTGATTACTCCCCTTTTATCTAGCGCTCCCTGATTACTCCCCTTATCTAGCGCTCCCTGATTACTCCCCTTTATCTAGCGCTCCTGATTACTCCCCTTTATCTAGCGCTCCCTGATTACTCCCTTTATCTAGCGCTCCTGATTACTCCCCTTTATTTAGCGCTCCCTGATTACTCCCTTTATCTAGCGGCTCCCTGATTACTCCCCCTTTATCTAGCGCTCCCTGATTACTCCCTTTATCTAGCGCTCCCTGATTACTCCCCTTTATCTAGCGCTCCCTGATTACTCCCCTTTATCTAGCGCTCCCTGATTACTCCTTTATTTAGCGCTCCCTGATTACTCCCCTTTATTTAGCGCTCCCTGATTACTCCCCTTTATTTAGCGCTCCCTGATTACTCCCCTTTATCTAGCGCTCCCTGATTACTCCCCTTTATCTAGCGCTCCCTGATTACTCCCTTTATCTAGCGCTCCCTGATTACTCCCCTTTATCTAGCGCTCCCTGATTACTCCCCTTTATCTAGCGCTCCCTGATTACTCCCCTTTATCTAGCGCTCCCTGGTTACTCCCCTTTATCTAGCGCTCCCTGATTACTCCCCTTTATTTAGCGCTCCCTGATTACTCCCCTTTATTTAGCGCTCCCTGATTACTCCCCTTTATTTAGCGCTCCCTGATTACTCCCCTTTATCTAGCGCTCCCTGATTACTCCCCTTTATCTAGCGCTCCCTGATGACTCCCCTTTATTTAGCGCTCCCTGATAACTCCCCTTTATCTAGCGCTCCCTGATTACTCCCGTTTATCTAGCGCTCCCTGATTACTCCCCTTTATCTAGCGCTCTCTGATTACTCCCCTTTATCTAGCGCTCCCTGATTACTCCCCTTTATCTAGCGCTCCCTGATTACTCCCCTTTATCTAGCGCTCCCTGATTACTCCCCCTTTATCTAGCGCTCCTGATTACTCCTTTATTTAGCGCTCCCTGATTACTCCCCGTTATCTAGCGCTCCCTGATTACTCCCTTTATTTAGCGCTCCTGATTACTCCCCTTTATCTAGCGCTCTCGATTACTCCCCTTTATCTAGCGCTCCTGATTACTCCCTTTATTTAGCGCTCCTGATTACTCCCCCTTTATCTAGTGCTCCCTGATTACTCCCCTTTATCTAGCGCTCCCTGATTACTCCCCCTTTTATTTAGCGCTCCCTGATTACTCCCCTTTATTTAGCGCTCCCTGATTACTCCCTTTATCTAGCGCTCCTGATGACTCCTTTATCTAGCGCTCCTGATTACTCCCCTTTATCTAGCGGCTCTCTGATGACTCCTTTATCTAGCGCTCCTGATTACTCCCTTATCTAGCGCTCCTGATTACTCCCCTTTTATCTAGCGCTCCCTGATTACTCCCCCTTTATCTAGCGCTCCCTGATTACTCCCCTTTATCTAGCGCTCCCTGATTACTCCTTTATCTAGCGCTCCCTGATTACTCCCCTTTATCTAGCGCTCCCTGATTACTCCTTTATCTAGCGCTCCCTGATTACTCCCCTTTATCTAGCGCTCCCTGATTACTCCCCTTTATCTAGCGCTCCTGATTACTCCCCCTTTATCTAGCGCTCCCTGATTACTCCCTTTATCTAGCCCTCCTGATTACTCCCCTTTATTTAGCGCTCCTGATTACTCCCCTTTATTTAGCGCTCCTGATTACTCCCCTTTATCTAGCGCTCCTTGATTACTCCCTTTATATAGCGCTCCCTGATTACTCCCTTTATTTAGCGCTCCCTGATTACTCCCCTTTATTTAGCGCTCCCTGATTACTCCCCTTTATCTAGCGCTCCTGATTACTCCTTTATCTAGCGCCCCTGATTACTCCCCTTTATCTAGCGTCTTCCTGATTACTCCCCTTTATCTAGCGCTCCTGATTACTCCCTTTATCTAGCGCTCCCTGATTACTCCCTTTTATCTAGCGCTCCTGATTACTCCCCCTTTATCTAGCGCTCCCTGATTACTCCCCTTTATCTAGCGCTCCCTGATTACTCCCCATTTATCTAGCGCTCTCCTGATTACTCCCCTTTATCTAGCGCTCCCTGATTACTCCCCTTTATCTAGCGCTCCCTGATTACTCCCTTTATCTAGCGCTCCCTGATTACTCCCCTTTATCTAGCGCTCCCTGATTACTCCCCTTTATCTAGCGCTCCCTGATTACTCCCCTTTATCTAGCGCTCCTGATTACTCCCCTTTATCTAGCGCTCCCTGATTACTCCTTTATCTAGCGCCTCTGATTACTCCCCCTTTATTTAGCGCTCCCTTGATTACTCCCTTATCTAGCGCTCCTGATTACTCCCCTTTATCAGCGTCTCCTGATTACTCCTTTATCTAGCGCTCCCTGATTACTCCCTTTATCTAGCGCTCCCTGATTACTCCCCTTTATCTAGCGCTCCCCGATTCTCCTTTATTTAGCGCTCCCTGATTACTCCCTCCCTTTATCTAGCGCTCCCTGATTACTCCTTTATCTAGCGCTCCTGATTACTCCCCTTATCTAGCGCTCCTGATGACTCCTTTATTAGCGCTCCCTGATGACTCCTTTATCTAGCGCTCCTGATTACTCCCTTTATCGAGCGCTCCTGATTACTCCTTTATCTAGCGTCCCTGATTACTCCCTTTATCTAGCGTCTCTGATTACTCCCTTTATCTAGCGTCCCTGATTACTCCCTTTATTTAGCGCTCCCTGATTACTCCCTTTATCTAGCGCTCCCTGATTACTCCTATCTAGCGCTCCCTGATTACTCCCCCTTTATTTAGCGCTCCCTGATTACTCCCTTTATCTAGCGCTCCTGATTACTCCCCTTTATCTAGCGCTCCCTGATTACTCCCTTTATTTAGCGCTCCCTGATTACCTTTATCTAGCGCTCTGATTACTCCCTTTATCTAGCGCCCCTGATTACTCCCCTTTATCTAGCGCTCCTGATTACTCCCTTTATCTAGCGCTCCCCTGATTACTCCCTTTATCTAGCGCTCCTGATTACTCCCCCTTTATCTAGCGCTCCTGATTACTCCCCTTTATTTAGCGCTCCTGATTACTCCCTTTATCTAGCGGCTCCTGATTACTCCCACTTTATCTAGCGCTCCTGATTACTCCCTTTATTTAGCGCTCCTGATTACTCCCCTTTATCTAGCGCTCCCTGATTACTCCCTTTATCTAGCGCTCCCTGATTACTCCCCCCTTTATCTAGCGCTCCCTGATTACTCCCTTTATCTAGCGCTCCCTGATTACTCCCTTTATCTAGCGCTCCTGATTACTCCCCTTTATCTAGCGCTCCCTGATTACTCCCTTTATCTAGCGCTCCCTGATTACTCCCCCTTTATCTAGCGCTTCCCTGATTACTCCCTTTATCTAGCGCTCCCCTGATTACTCCCTTTATCTAGCGCTCCCTGATTACTCCCCTTTATCTAGCGCTCCCTGATTACTCCCCTTTATCTAGCGCTCCCTGATTACTCCTTTATCTAGCGCTCCCTGATTACTCCCCTTTATCTAGCGCTCCCTGATTACTCCTTTATCTAGCGCTCCCTGATTACTCCTTTATCTAGCGCCCTGATTCTCCCTTTATCTAGCGCTCCCTGATTACTCCCCTTTATCTAGCGCTCCCTGATTACTCCCTTTATCTAGCGCTCCCTGATTACTCCCTTTATCTAGCGCTCCTGATTACTCCCCTTTTATCTAGCGCTCCCTGATTACTCCCTTTATCTAGCTTCCTGATTACTCCCCTTTATCTAGCGCTCCTGATTACTCCCCTTTATCTAGCGCTCCCTGATTACTCCCCTTTATCTAGCGCTCCCTGATTACTCCCCTTTATCTAGCGCTCCTGATTACTCCCTTTATCTAGCGCTCCCTGATTACTCCCCTTTATCTAGCGCTCCCTGATTCTCCCTTTATCTAGCGGCTCCCTGATTACTCCCCTTTATCTAGCGCTTCCCTGATTACTCCGCTTTATCTAGCGCTCCCTGATTACTCCCCTTTATTTAGCGCTCCTGATTACTCCCCTTTATCTAGCGCTCCTGATTACTCCCCTTTTATCTAGCGCTCCCTGATTACTCCTTTATCTAGCGCTCCTGATTACTCCCCTTTATCTAGCGCTCCCTGATTACTCCCTTTATCTAGCGCTCCCTGATTACTCCCCTTTATCTAGCGCTCCCTGATTACTCCCCTTTATCTAGCGCTCCCTGATTACTCCTTTATCTAGCGCTCCCTGATTACTCCCCTTTATCTAGCGCTCCTGATTACTCCCTTTATCTAGCGTCCCTGATTACTCCCCTTTATTTGCGCTCCTGATTACTCCCTTTATCTAGCGCTCCCTGATTACTCCCCTTTATCTAGCGCTCCCTGATTACTCCCTTTATCTAGCGCTCCCTGATTACTCCTTTTATCTAGCTCTCCTGATTACTCCCCTTTATCTAGCGCTCCTGATTACTCCCCTTTATCTAGGCTCCCTGATTACTCCCCTTTATTTAGCGCTCCTGATTACTCCCTTTATCTAGCGCTCCTGATTTACTCCCTTTTATCTAGCGCTCCTGATTACTCCCCTTTATTTAGCGCTCCCTGATTACTCCCCTTTATCTAGCGCTCCTGATTACTCCCTTTATCTAGCGCTCCTGATTACTCCTTTATCTAGCGCTCCCTGATTACTCCCCCTTTATCTAGCGCTCCCTGATTACTCCTTTATTTAGCGCTCCCTGATTACTCCCTTTATCTAGCGCTCCCTGATTACTCCCCTTTATCTAGCGCTCCCTGATTACTCCCCTTTATTTAGCGTCCCTGATTACTCCTTTATCTAGCGCTCCCCTGATTACTCCCCTTTATCTAGCGCTCCGCTCTGATTACTCCCCTTTATCTAGCTCTCCTGATTACTCCCTTTATCTAGCGCTCCTGATTACTCCCCCTTTATCTAGCGCTCCTGATTACTCCCCATCTAGCGCTCCTGATTACTCCTCCGCTTTATCTAGCGCTCCCTGATTACTCCCCTTTATCTAGCGCTCCTGATTCTCCCCTTTATCTAGCGCTCCTTGATTACTCCCTTTATCTAGCGCTCCTGATTACTCCCCTTTATTTAGCGCTCCCTGATTACTCCCCTTTATTTAGCGCTCCTATTACTCCTTTATCTATGCGCTCCTGATTACTCCCCTTTATCTAGCGCTCCCTGATTACTCCCCTTTTATCTAGCGCTCCCTGATTACTCCCCTTTATCTAGCGCTCCCTGATTACTCCCTTTATCTAGCGCTCCCTGATTTACTCCCCCTTTATCTAGCGCTCCCTGATTACTCCCCTTTATCTAGCGCTCCCTGATTACTCCCCCTTTATCTAGCGCTCCCTGATTACTCCTTTATCTAAGCGCTCCCTGATTACTCCTTTATTTAGCGCTCCCTGATTACTCCCTTTATCTAGCGCTCCTGATTACTCCCCTTTATTTAGCGCTCCTGATTACTCCCCTTTATCTAGCGCTCCCTGATTACTCCTTTATCTAGCTCCTGATTACTCCCCTTTATCTAGCGGCTCCTGATTACTCCCCTTTTATCTAGCGCTCCCTGATTACTCTTGTCTACTTTATCTAGCGCTCCTGATTACTCCCCTTTATATAGCGCTCCCTGATTACTCCCTTTATCTAGCGCTCCTGATTACTCCCCCTTTATTTAGCGCTCCTGATTACTCCCCCTTTATCTAGCGCTCCCTGATTACTCCCTTTATCTAGCGCTCCTGATTACTCCCCTTTATTTAGCGCTCCTGATTACTCCCCCTTTATCTAGCGCTCCTGATTTACTCCTTTATCTAAACTTGCGCTACTATCCTGATTACTCCTTTTCTAGCGCTCCCTGATTACTCCCCTTTATCTAAGGCGCTCCTGATTACTCCCCTTTATTTAGCGCTCCCTGATTACTCCCTTTATCTAGCGCTCCTGATTACTCCCCTTTATCTAGCGCTCCCTGATTACTCCCCTTTATCTAGCGCTCCCTGATTACTCCTTTATCTAGCGCTCCCTGATTACTCCCCTTTATCTAGCGCTCCCTGATTACTCCTTTATCTAGCGCTCCCTGATTACTCCCCTTTATCTAGCGCTCCCTGATTACTCCCCTTTATCTAGCGCTCCTGATTACTCCCCCTTTATCTAGCGCTCCTGATTACTCCCTTTATCTAGCGTGCTCCTGATTACTCCCTTTATCTAGCGCTCCTGATTACTCCCCTTTATCTAGCGCTCTGATTACTCCTTTATCTAGCGCTCCTGATTACTCCCCTTTATCTAGCGCTCCTGATTACTCCCCTTTATCTAGCGCTCCTGATTACTCCCTTATTTAGCGCTCCTGATTACTCCTTTATCTAGCGCTCCTGATTACTCCCCTTTATCTAGCGCTCCTGATTACTCCTTTATCTAGCGCTCCTGATTACTCCCTTTATCTAGCGGCTCCTGATTACTCCCCTTTATCTAGCGCTCCCTGATTACTCCTTTATCTAGCGCTCCCCTGATTACTCCCCTTTATCTAGCGCTCCTGATTACTCCCATTTATCTAGCGCTCCCTGATTACTCCCCTTTATCTAGCGCTCCTGATTACTCCCCCTTTATCTAGCGCTCCCCTCTGATTACTCCTTTATCTAGCGCTCCTGATTACTCCCTTTTATCTAGCGCTCCCTGATTACTTCCCCTTTATCTAGCGCTCCCTGATTACTCCCCTTTATCTAGCGCTTCTGATTACTCCCCTTTATCTAGCGCTCCTGATTACTCCCCTTTATCTAGCGCTCCCTGATTACTCCCTTTATCTAGCGCTCCCTGATTACTCCCTTTATCTAGCGCTCCCTGATTACTCCCTTTATCTAGCGCTCCCTGATTACTCCTTTATCTAGCGCTCCCTGATTACTCCCCCTTTATCTAGCGCTCCCTGATTACTCCCCCTTTATCTAGCGCTCCTGATTACTCCCCCTTTATCTAGCGCTCCTGATTACTCCCCTTTATCTAGCGCTCCTGATTACTCCCCTTTATCTAGCGCTCCCTGATTACTCCCCTTTATCTAGCGCTCCCTGATTACTCCCTTTATCTAGCGCTCTTGATTACTCCCCCTTTATCTAGCGCTCCCTGATTACTCCCCTTTATCTAGCGCTCCCTGATTACTCCCCTTTATCTAGCGCCCCTGATTACTCCCCTTTATCTAGCGCTCCCTGATTACTCCCATTTATCTAGCGCTCTCCTGATTACTCCCCTTTATCTAGCGCTCCTGATTACTCCTTTATCTAGCGCTCCTGATTACTCCCCTTTATCTAGCGCTCCTGATTACTCCTTTATCTAGCGCTCCTGATTACTCCCTATCTAGCGCTCCTGATTACTCCTTTATTTAGCGCTCCCTGATTACTCCCCCTTTATCTAGCGCTCCTGATTACTCCCTTTATCTAGCGCTCCCTGATTACTCCCTTGTATCGCGCTCCCTGATTAACTCCCCTTTATCTAGCGCTCCTGATTACTCCCCTGTTATCTAGCTCCCCTGATTACTCCCTTTATCTAGCGCTCCTGATTACTCCCTTTATCTAGGCTCCTGACATTACTCCCTTTATCTAGCGCTCCCTGATTACTCCCCTTTATCTAGCGCTCCCTGATTACTCCCTTTATCTAGCGCCTCCTGATTACTCCCTTTATCTAGCGCTCCCGATTACTCCTCTTTATCTAGCTCCTGATTACTCCCTTTATCTAGCGCGCTCCTGATTACTCCCCTTTATCTAGCGCTCCCTGATTACTCCCCTTTATCTAGCGCTCCTGATTACTCCTCTTTTATCTGACTCCTACCTGATTACTCCTTTATCTAGCGCTCCCTGATTACTCCCTTTATTTAGCGCTCCCTGATTCTCCCCTTTATCTAGCGCTCCCTGATTACTCCCCTTTATCTAGCGTCCCCTGATTACTTCCGTTTATTTAGCGCTCCTGATTAGTGCTCCCCTTTGTCTAGCGCTCCCTGATTACTCCCCTTTATCGCGCTCCTGATTACTCCCTTTATCAGCGCTCCCTGATTACTCCCCTTTATCTAGCGCTCCTGACATTACTCCCCTTTATCTAGCGCTCCTTGATTACTCCCTTTATCTAGCGCTCCCTGATTACTCCCCTTTATCTAGCGCTCCCTGATTACTCCCCTTTATTTAGCGCTCCCTGATTACTCCTTTATCTAGCGCTCCTGATTCTCCCCTTTACTCACTAGCGCTCCCTGATTACTCCTTTATCTAGCGCTCCTGATTACTCCTTTATTTAGCTAGCTCCCTGATACTCCGTTTACAGCGCTCCTGATTACTCCTTTATCTAGCGCTCCTGATTACTCCCCTTTATTTAGCGCTCCCTGATTACTCCTTTATCTAGCGCTCCTGATTCACTCCCCTTTATCTAGCGCTCCCTGATTACTCCTTTATCTAGCGCTCCCTGATATACTCCCTTTATTTAGCGCTCCTGATTACTCCCCTTTATCTAGCGCTCCCTGATTCAACTCCCTTTATCTAGTGCTCCTGATTACTCACTTTATCTAGCGCTCCCTGATTACTCCTTTATCTAGCGCTCCTGATTACTCCCCTTTATCTAGCGCCCCTGATTACTCCTTTATTTAGCGCTCCTGATTCACTCCTTTATCTAGCGCTCCCTCGATTACTCCCCTTATCTAGCGCTCCTGATTACTCCCTTTATCTAGCGCTCCTGATTACTCCCCTTTATCTAGCGCTCCTGATTAGCTCCCCTTTATTTAGCGCTCCTGATTACTCCCCTTTATCTAGCGCTCCTGATTACTCCCCTTTATCTAGCGCTCCTGATTACTCCCCTTTATCTAGCGCCCCTGATTACTCCTTTATCTAGCGCTCCTTGATTACTCCCCTTTATCTAGCGCTCCCTGATTACTCCCCTTTATTTAGCGCTCTCTGTACTTTATCTAGCCCTGATTACTCCTCTTATCCTGATTACTCCTTTATCTAGCGCTTTCCTGATTACTCCTTTATCTAGCGCTCCTGATTACTCCTTTATTTAGCGCTCCTGATTACTCCCCCTTATCTAGCGCTCCCTGATTACTCCTTTATCTAGCGCTCCTGATTACTCCCTTTATCTAGCGCTCCTTGATTACTCCCTTTATCTAGCGCTCCTGATTACTCCCTTTATTTAAGTCGCTCCTGATTCTCCTTTATCTAGCGCTCCCCTGATTACTCCCTTTATCTAGCGCTCCCTGATTACTCCCCTTTATCTAGCGCTACCCCTGATTACTCCCCTTTATTTAGCGCCCCCTGATTACTCCCTTTATCTAGCGCTCCCTGATTACTCCTTTATTTAGCCCTGATTACCTCCCTTTATCTAGCGCCACTCCTGATTACTCCCTTTATCTAGCGCTCCTGATTACTCCTTTATTTAGCGGCCTGATTACTCCCCTTTATCTAGCGCCTCCTGATTACTCCCCTTTATCTAGCGCTCCCTGATTACTCCCTTTATTTAGCGCTCCTGATTACTCCTTTATCTAGCGCTCCTGATTACTCCCCTTTTATCTAGCGCTCCTGATTACTCCCCTTTATCTAGCGCTCCCTGATTACTCCTTTATCTAGGCTCCGATTACTTCCTTTATTTAGCTCCGATTACTCCTTTATCTATCCGTTCCGACTCCTTTATTTGCACTTCTCCTCTATTACTCCCTTTATTTAGCGCTCCCCTGATTACTCCCCCCTTTATTTAGCGCTCCTGATTACTCCCTTATCTAGCTCCCTGATTACTCCCCTTTCATTAGCTCCTGATTACTCCCCTTTATCTAGCTTCCCTGATTACTCCCTTTATCTAGTGTCCTGATTACTCCTTTATCTAAGCGACTCTGATTACTCCTTTATCTAGCTCTGATTACTCCCTTTATCTAGCGCTCCTGATTACTCCTTTATTTATCTGTTTTTCCTGATTACTCTACCCCCTTTATCTAGGCTCTATTATGCTCCTTCTATCACAGGCTCTGATTACCCCCTTTATCTAGCGCTCCCGATTACTCCCTTTATCTAAGCGGCCTCCCTGATTACTCCCCTTTATCTAGTGCTCCTGATTACTCCCTTTATCTAGCGCTCCTGATTACTCCCCTTTATCTAGCTCCTGATTACCTCCCTTTATCTAAGCGCTCCCTGATTACTCCTTTATTTAGCGCTCCTGATTACTCCCCTTTATCTAGGCTCCTGATTACTCCTCTTTATCTAGCGCTCCTGATTACTCCTTTATCTAGCCTCTGATTACTCCCGCTTATTCCCTTTATCTAGCGCTCCTGATTACTCCCTTTATTAGCGCCTGATTTCTTTATCTAGCACTCCCTGATTACTCCCCCTTTATCTAGCGCTCCCTGATTACTCCTTTATCTAGCGCTCCTGATTACTCCCTTTATTTAGCGCTCCCTGATTACTCCTTTATCTAGCGCTCCTGATTACTCCTTTATCTAGCGCTCCTGATTACTCCCCCTTTATCTAGCGCTCTGATTACTCCCTTTATCTAGCCTCCTGATTACCTCCCCTTTATCTAGCGCTCCCTGATTACTCCCTTTATCTAGCGCTCCCTGATTACTCCCCTTTATCTAGCGCTCCTGATTACTCCTCTTTATCTAGCGCTCCTGATTACTCCCTTTATCTAGCGCTCCTGATTACCTCCCCTTTATCTAGCGCTCCCTGATTACTCCCTTATCTAGCGCCTCCTGATTACTCCCCTTTATTTAGCGCTCCTGATTACTCCCCTTATCTAGCGCTCCCTGATTACTCCCTTTATCTAGCGCTCCCTGATTACTCCCCTTTTATCTAGCGCTCCCTGATTACTCCCTTTATCCGCTCCTGATTACCCCTTTATCTAGCGCTCCCTGATTACTCCTTTATCTAGCGCTCCTGATTACTCCTTTATCTAAGCTCCTGATTACTCCCCTTTATTTAGCGCTCCCTGATTACCTCCTTTATCTAGCGCCCTGATTCTCCTATTACTCCTTTATCTAGCGCTCCTGATTACTCCCGATTTTTATCTAGCGCCTCCCCTGATTACTCCCCCTTTATCTAGCGCTCCCTGATTACTCCTTTATCTAGCGCTCCTGATTACTCCTTTATTTAGCGCTCCCTGATTACTCCCCTTTATCTAGCGCTCCTTGATTACTCCCTTTATCTAGCGCCTCCTGATTACTCCTTTATCTAGCGCTCCCTGATTACTCCTTTATCTAGCGCTCCTGATTACTCCCTTTCATCTAGCGCTCCCTGATTACTCCCTTTATCTACGGCGCTCCTGATTACTCCCCTTTATCTAGCGCTCCCTGATTTCTCCTTTATCTAGCGCTCCTGATTACCCCTTTATTTAGCGCTCCTGATTTACTCCTTTATCTAGCGCTCCCTGATTACTCCTTTATCTAGCGCTCCTGATTACTCCTTTATTTAGCGCTCCTTCCTGATTACTCCCCTTTATCTAGCGCTCCTGATTACTCCCCTTTATCTAGCGCTGACATTATCCCTGATTACTCCCTTTATCTAGCGCTCCCTGATTACTCCCCTTTATTTAGCGCTCCTGATTACTCCCTTTATCTAGCTCCTGATTACTCCCCTTTATCTAGCGCTCCTGATTACTCCCCTTTATCTAGCGCTCCCTGATTACTCCCTTTATCTAGCGCTCCTGATTACTCCCTTTATTTAGCGCTCCTGATTACTCCCCTTTATCTAGCGTCCCTGATTACTCCCTTATCTAGCGCCCCTGATTACTCCTTTATCTAGCTCTCCTGATTACTCCCCTTTATCTAGCGCTCCCTGATTACTCCTTTATTTTAGCGCTCCTGATTACTCCCTTTATTTAGCCTGATTACTCCCCTTTATCTAGCTCCCTGATTACTCCCCTTTATTGGCTCCTGATTACTCCCTTTTTCTAGCGCTCCTGATTACTCCCCTTCCTATTTAGCGCTCCTGATTACTCCTTTATTTAGCGCTCCCTGATTACTCCCTTTATCTAGCGCTCCCTGATTACTCCCCCTTTTATCTAGCGCTCCCTGATTACTCCCCTTATCTAGCGCTCCTGATTACTCCCCTTTATTTAGCGCTCCCTGATTACTCCCCTATCTAGCGCTCCCTGATTACTCCTCTTATCTAGCGCTCCACTCCCCTTTATCTAGCGCTCCGATTCTCCTTACCCTTTATCTAGCGCTCCCTGATTACTCCCCTTTATCTAGCGCTCCTGATTACTCCCCTTTATCTAGCGCTCCTGATTACCCCTTTATCTAGCGCTCCCTGATTACTCCCTTTATCTAGCGCTCCTGATTACTCCTTCATCGAGCCCGACTCTGATTATTCCTTTATCTAGCGCTCCTGATTACTCCTTTATCTAGCGCTCCTGATTACTCCCCTTTATCTAGCGCTCCTGATTACTCCCTTTATCTAGCGCTCCTGATTACTCCCTTTATCTAGCGCTCCTGATTACTCCCCTTTATCTAGCGCTCCCTGATTACTTCCTTTATCTAGCGCTCCTTGGAATTACTCCTTTATCTAGCGCTCCCTGATTACTCCTTTATCTAGCGCTCCCTGATTACTCCCCCTTTATCTAGCGCTCCTGATTACTCCCCTTTATCTAGCTCTCCCTGATTACTCCCCCCTTTATCTAGCGCTCTGATTACTCCCTTTATCTAGCGCTCCTGATTACTCCTTTATCTAGCGCTCCCTGATTACCTCCTTATCTAGCGCTCCCTGATCCCTGATTACTCCCTTTATCTAGCGCTCCCTGATTACTCCCCTTTATCTAGCGCTCCTGGATTACTCCTTTATCTAGCGCTCCCTGATTACTCCCCTTTATCTAGCGCTCCTGATTACTCCCTTTATCTAGCGCTCCCTGATTACTCCCTTTATCTAGCGGCTCCCTGATTACTCCTTTATCTAGCGCTCCCTGATTACTCCCTTTATCTAGCGCTCCCTGATTACTCCCCTTTATCTAGCGCTCCCTGATTACTCCCTTTATCTAGCGCTCCCTGATTAACTCCCCTTTGGCTCTAGCTCCTTTATCTGCCAGTATCCCCTGATTACTCCTTTATCTAAGCGCCCCTGATTACTCCTTTATCTAGCGCCCCTGATTACTCCTTTATCTAGCGCTCCCTGATTACTCCCTTTATCTAGCGCTCCTGATTACTCCCCTTTATCTAGCGCTCCCTGATTACTCCTTTATCTAGCGCTCCTGATTGCTCCTTTATTTAGCGCTCCTGATTACTCCTTTATCTAGCGCTCCCTGATTACTCCTTTATCTAGCGCTCCTGATTACTCCTTTATCTAGCGCTCCCTGATTACCTCCTTTATCTAGCGCTCCCTGATTACTCCTTTATCTAGCGCTCCCTGATTACTCCTTTATCTAGGCTCCCATTACTCCTTTATTTAGCGCTCCTGATTACTCCTTATCTAGCGCTCCCTGATTACTCCCTTTATTTAGCGCTCCCTGATTACTCCCCTTTATCTAGCGCTCCTGATTTACTCCCTTATCTCGCTCTGATTACTCCTTTATCTAGCGACTCTGATTACTCCCCTTTATTTAGCGCTCCTGATTACTCCTTTATTTAGCGCTCCCTGATTACTCCTTTATCTGCGCTCCTGATTACTCCCTTTTATCTAGCGCTCCTGATTACTCCCCTTTATTTAGCGCTCCCTGATTACTCCCCTTTTCTAGCGCTCCCTGATTACTCCCCTTGTATCTAGCGCTCCTGATTACTCCCCTTTATCTAGCGCTCCCCAGATTACTCCTTTATCTAGCGCTCCTGATTACTCCCCTTTCATCTAGCGCGTCCTGATTACTCCTTTATCTAGCGCTCCTGATTACTCCCCTATCTAGCGCCTGATTCTCCCTTTATCTAGCTCCCTGATTACTCCCTTTATCTAGGCTCCTGATTACTCCCCTTTATTTAGCGTGCTCCTGATTACTCCCCTTTATTTAGCGCTCCCTGATTACTCCCCTTTATCTAGCGCTCCGTTCTATCCCCCATTAGGTAGAACTGTTTTTATGTTTAGATGCTAGTCCTGTTTTTGTATTCACTCCATGTTCGTTCCTATTAAACTCACCGACTGCAAATGCTTCCTGACTCCCTGCGTCTCCGTTACAATCTATTTGTGTTCCTGGTTGACAGGTCGTCTCACGGAATTAAAGTGAGGGGGAAATAACCTCTGAATTCTTTGGGCATCTAAAGCTCATTTCCTGCTCGAAAGCTGAGATGAGTGGTAGCAGCACCTCTGGTGGCATGTCTTGTGGGGTATGCATGGGGTGTTCAACATGTCAATACCTCTCACAAATACAAGTAGTGATGAAGTCAATCTCTCCTCTACTTTGAGCCAGGAGAGATTGACATGCATAATGATTTGATTTGATTTGGTAGGTTGATTGATAACCTGAACCAGGTTGCGGGCACTAGTTACAGTTTGAAGCTTTCTCTTGAGTGGGCAGCTTGATGAAAGCCAGTCAATATTTAAATCATCCAGAAAGTATACCTCTCTGTTGATATCACATTTATTATCAAGCATTTCACGTTATCCAGATACTGACTGTTAGCACTTGGTGGTCTATAGCAGCTTCCCACCAGAATGGGCTTTAGGTGAGGCAGGTGAACCTGTAGCCATATGACTTCAACAGTATTTAACATGAGATCCTCTCTAAGCTTTACAGGAATGTGGTTCTGAATATAAACAGCAACACCTCCACCACTGTCATGTCTGTCTTTTCTGTAAATGTTATAACCTTGTATTGCTACCACTGTATCATCAAAGGTATTATCTAAGTGAGTTTCAGAGAGAGTCAGAATATCAATGTCATCTGTTACTAGCAAATTATTGATTTCATGAACCTTGTTTCTTAAGCTACATATGTTAACGTGGGCTATTTTTAACACTTTTCTGGGATGCTTGATGGTAGACATACTCAGGTTATTTTTATAAGTGCAGGGTGAGCTGCACACAGTGGACTTCCTACTAGGGCACACCACCTCAGTGCTAACAGTATTACTCTGGTTCACAGGCAAATGATTACTGCATACAATAGCTGTGGGATCAGCAGAGGCATTCTGAGCAGTAAGAGGGACATAAATTAGGTTCCTTACATTGTGTCTTCCAGCGCCCCTAGGATAATGTACATTTGCTGAAGCATTATGACAACTCAGCGACACAATGGTAGGGATTAAATGAGCTGGACTTGGGTCATTGATAAGTCATTGTCTCAACGCAGCCTTATAATGCTGTGAAAGGATCCAGGAACCCAAATGATTTGGGTGGATCCCATCCTCCTTATAATACGAGCTTTGTTTCCAGAAGGTATCAACATTGTCAATAAATGTTTCACCCACAGAGCTGCAATAGTCTTGTAGCCAGTTTGCACAGTGCCTTGTAAAGTATTCATCCCCCTTGGTGGTTTTCCTATTTTGTTGCATTTAAATTGATTTTTATTTAGATTTCATGTAATGGACAGACACAAAATAGTCCACATTGGTGAAGGGAAATGATAAAAATAACTTGTATAAAAAATTCAAAAAGAATAAATAACGGTAAAGTGGTGCGTGCATATGGATTCACCCCCTTTGCTATGAAGCCCCTAAATAAGATCTGGTGCAACCAATTACCTTCAGAAGTCACATAATTAGTTAAATGAAGTCCACCTGTGTGCAATCTAAGTGTCACATGATCTCAGTATATATACACCTGTTCTGAAAGGCCCCCAGAGTCTACAACGCCACTAAGCAAGGGGCACCACCAAGCAAGCGGCACCATGAAGACCAAGGAGCTCTCCAAACAGGTCAGGGACAAAGTTGTGGAGAAGTACAGATCAGGGTTGGGTTATAAAAAATATCAGAAACCTTGAACATCGCACGAGCACCATTAAATCCATTATTAAAAAAACTGGAATGAATATGGCACCACAACAAACCTACAAGAGAGGACACCCACCAAAACTCATGGACCAGGCAAGGAGGGCATTAATCAGAGAGGCAACAAAGAGACCAAAGATAACCCTGAAGGAGCTGCAAAGCTCCACAGCGGAGATTGGAGTATCTCGTCCATAGGACCATTTTAAGCCGTACACTCCACAGAGCTGGGCTTTACGGAAGAGTGGCCAGAAAAAAGCAATTTCTTAAAGAAAAAATAAGCAAACACGTTTGGTGTTCTAAAAAGGCATGTGGGAGACTCCCCAAACATATGGAAGAAGGTACTCTGGTCAGATTAGACTAAAATTGAGCTTTTTGGCCATCAAGGAAAACGCTATGACTGGCGCAAACCCAACACCTCATCACCCCGAGAACACCATCCCCACAGTGAAGCATGGTGGTGGCAGCATCATACTGTGGGGATGTTTTTCATCGGCAGGGACTTGGAAACTGGTCAGAATTGAAGGAATGATGGATGGCGCTAAATACAGGGACATTTTTGAGGGTAACCTGTGTAGCACCTCAACCTGTTACTAATACCACCTCAACCAGTAGTTTCTCTCTCACAGACACAGTAGTGTTTCTCTCTCACAGACACTAATGTTCACAGAGACTTAATTGACGTTGTTCACTCAAGTCTTTATTGGGGTTAATCACAGCAGCACCATAACAGTCACACAGGACCAGAGACACTACTAATATTATAATATATTAACCATATTTGAATATCATGACTCTGTACAGGAAGACAAGACAAGCCTTCCTCAGTAACAACAACTCATATAAACCACAGAACAACTGAAATCAATCAATAATTAAACAGAAACATTTGTTCTCCTTCTTCACAGTAAACACAAGGTAGGTCATCTAACCCCAACCCTAACCTCTGACCCCCGTCTGATCCGTCTTTGTGCCTCAACCTTCCCTCTTAGTAACATTTAACCCTTTAGTCCCGTTGAAGCCTAGAGGAACTCCCTGTTACACTGCACACATCTAAACACACACAACGTTAGTGAAACCCAGGCCACGTCTCAAATGGCAGCCTGTTCCCTATATAGTGCCCTACTTCAGATCAGAGCCCCGTGGGAGCCCTGTGGGAGCCCTGTGGGAGCCCCGTGGGAGCCCTGTGGGAGCCCCGTGGGAGCCCTGTGGGAGCCCCGTGGGAGCCCCGTGGGAGCCCTAGTGGGAGTACTGTGGGAGCCCTGTGGGAGCCCCGTGGGAGCCCTGTGAGCTCTGTGGGAGCCCTATGAGCTCTGTGGGAGCCCTGTGGGAGCCCCGTGGGAGCCCCGTGGGAGCACTGTTGGAGCCCTGTGAGAGCCCCGTGGGAGCCCTGTGAGAGCCCCGTGGGAGCCCCGTGGGAGCCCCGTGGGAGCCCTGTGGGAGCCCCGTGGGAGCCCTGTGGGAGCCCTGTGGGAGCCCTGTGAGCTCTGTGGGAGCCCTATGAGCTCTGTGGGAACCCCGTGGGAGCCCTAAGGGAGCCCCGTGGGAGCCCCGTGGGAGCCCCGTGGGAGCCCCGTGGGAGCCCTGTGGGAGCCCCGTGGGAGCCCTGTGGGAGCCCCGTGGGAGCCCCGTGGGAGCCCTGTGGGAGCCCCGTGGAAGCCCTGTGGGAGCCCCGTGGGAGCCCCGTGGAAGCCCTGTGGGAGCCCCGTGGGAGCCCTGTGGGAGCCCCGTGGGAGCCCTATGAGCTCTGTGGGAGCCCCGTGGGAGCCCTGTGGGAGCCCTGTGGGAGCCCTGTGGGAGCCCCGTGGGAGCCCTATGAGCCCCGTGGGAGCCCTGTGGGAGCCCTGGTCTAAAGGCGGGTACTATACAGAATAGGTTGCCATTTCAGACACAGCCCTAGCTGACCTAAACACTACTAACCTCAGCGACTATAAAGACACAATCACAAGGTCAAACACGATATATACTGAGTGTACAAAACATTAAGGACACCTACTCTGTCCATGAGAGACTGACCAGGTGAATCCAGGTGAAATCTATGATCCCGTATTGATGTCACCTGATAAATCCACTTCAATCAGTGTTTACAACAACATGGGCTGTACTCACTAAAGAACAGCAGCACATTTAATTATTATCAATCTTTACACCAAGATGACAAATAAAAGACAGGAATGATTGACAGACTGACACTCCTCCCTTCAGTATCAGATTCCTCCCTTCAGTAACAGATTCCTCCCTTCAGTAACAGATTCCTCCCTTCAGTAACAGATTCCTCCCTTCAGTAACAGATTCCTCCCTTCAGTAACAGATTCCTCCCTTCAGTAACAGATTCCTCCCTTCAGTAACAGATTCCTCCCTTCAGTAACAGATTCCTCCCTTCAGTAACAGATTCCTCCCTTCAGTAACAGTGTGTCTGTCTGTATATGACTGTGTGTGTGTGTGTGTGTGTGTGTCTGTCTGTATATGACTGTGTGTGTGTGTGTGTGTGTGTGTGTGTGTGTGTGTGTGTGTGTGTGTGTGTCCGGTCTATATGTATCTCAATACAAGTATCTCTGTGTCAGTCTGTCTGTCTGTCTGTCAGTCTATATGTATATGACTGTGTGTGTGTGTGTGTGTATGTGTGTGTGTGTGTGTGTGTGTGTGTGTGTGTGTGTGTGTGTGTGTGTGTGTGTGTGTGTGTGTGTGTGTGTGTGTCTGTGTGTGTGTGTGTGTGTGTGTGTGTGTGTGTGTGTGTGTGTGTGTGTGTGTGTGTGTGTGTGTGTGTGTGTGTGTGTGTGTGTGTGTGTGCGCTATATGTATCTCAATACAAGTATCTCTGTGTCAGTCTGTCTGTCTGTCTGTCAGTCTATATGTATATGACTGTGTGTGTGTGTGTGTGTGTGTGTGTGTGTGTGTGTGTGTGTGTGTGTGTGTGTGTGTGTGTGTGTGTGTGTGTGTGTGTGTGTGTGTGTGTGTGTGTGTGTGTGTGTGTGTGTGTGTGTGTGTGTGTGTGTGTGTGTGTGTGTGTGTGTGTGTGTGTGTGTGTGTGTGTGTGTGTGTGTGTGTGTGTGTGTGTGTGTGTGTGTGTTAGTCAGTCTGTGGTACGGAGATAGCAGGTCCCTTGGGGTCATCAAAGCGGTCCATGGTGTGGAGCTGCATGATCATATGGAGGCCGTAGGTTAGGACCAGGACCATCAGTAGACTGGTGAGAAGTCCCATCCAGATACCAGGACTGAAGAACCCTGCACAGTCACTGGCATAGGAGAACTCTCCCCCTGCCACGTTGAAGCCCTGGATCTAGAGGGGGGGCATGGGGGGAGGGCATGGGGGAGGGGGGGGCATGGGGGAGGGCATGGGGGAGGGCATGGGGGGAGGGCAGGGGGGGGGCATGGGGGAGGGCATGGAGGGGAGGGCATGGGGAGAGGGCATGGGGGAGGGCATGGGGGAGGGCATGGGGGAGGCATGGGGGGTATGGGGGGCATGGGGGCATGGGGGGCATGGGGGGAGGGCATGGGGGAGGCATGGGGGAGGGGCATGGGGGAGGGCATGGGGGGGGCATGGGGAGGGCATGGGGGAGGGCATGGGGGAGGGCATGGGGGAGGGCAGAAAGAGAAAGAGTTGTTTCAACTTGCAGTTTGTATTCTGTTTTCGTTTCACAGACACACACTGTTCACACACACACCGTACACACACACACACCGTACACACACACACACCGTAAGCACATCCTACCTGGAAGTCAGTGAATGAGACCCTCCACTGGTTAGCAGGATCTTTGGAGGTGCGTGGTACCAGGAGGGGGTATCTGAAGTTAGTGACTGACTGACAGCGGTAGGAGTACTCAGCCGTGCGTGCAGTCCGCTCCCGTAAACGATGCTTTCTGACCGTCGTATTCTATCTCCACGCTGTCTAGCGTGAACCAGCGGCGAGCTGACACCTTGTAGTGACGCTGGGACATGGCAAAGCTGGAGACACACACAGACACACACAAAATGAGTTCAAAAGTGTTTGTGTATGTGTTTGTTTAGAACAGTGTGTGTGTGTGTGTGTGTGTGTGTGTCCGGTCTACTCACACTAGTTTGAACGAGCGATGTCCCAGAATATTCTCATAGTTTAGAACCAGACTAACAGAGAAGAGAAAGATCAACATAATAATTAATTCCAATCATGTCTAAGTTCAGCAAGGCTGCTGTTTCCATGGTTTCTAACAAGGTTCTAGACAGGATGTGATGTCAGAGGACTGTTCATAACCTCCGGTCCAGCTCTAAATCCAGAACCTCTGACCCCTCTGACCTGGAGTGTGATTGGTTGCAGAGGGAGCCCTGGAGCCTAGGGGTCACGCCCTCTCCAAAGGTCAGAGAGGTGAGGTCGTGTCGTTCCCAGCGACCGCCTCGGAGCACGCTCACTGTCAGGTTCTCCGCCCACAGCATGATACAGCCAGCTCCGCCCTCCTGGAGAGAGAGAGAGAGAGAGAGAGAGAGAGAGAGAGAGAGAGAGAGAGAGAGAGAGAGAGAGAGAGAGAGAGAGAGAGAGAGAGAGAGAGAGAGAGAGAGAGAGAGAGAGAGAGAGAAGAGAGAGAGAGAGAGAGAGAGAGAGAGAGAGAGAGAGAGAGAGAGAGAGAGAGAGAGAGAGAGAGAGAGAGAGACACAGCGAGAGAGAGAGAGAGAGAGAGAGAGAGAGAGAGAGAAGCAATTGATTAGAAATAAATAATACATCAGGCAGAATCAGCTGAACGTAAACAGCAGTACATCGGGCCTCTCTGCTGTTCTGGCTGTTATCCCGTTTGCAGCAGGGTAAGGAGCACCATGCACTGCTGTTATCCCGTTGCAGCAGGGTAGGGAGCACCATGCACTGCTGTTATCCCGTTGCAGCAGGGTAGGGAGCACCATGCACTGCTGTTATCCCGTTGCAGCAGGGTGAGCAGCACCATGCACTGCTGTTATCCCGTTGCAGCAGGGTAGGGAGCACCATGCACTGCTGTTATCCCGTTGCAGCAGGGGTAAGGGAGCACCATGCACTGCTGTATCCGTGCAGCAGGGAGTAAGGAGCACCATGCACTGCTGTTATCCCGGCAGCAGGGTAGGGAGCACCATGCACTGCTGTTATCGTTGCAGCAGGGTAGGGAGCACCATGCACTGCTGTTATCCCGTTGCAGCAGGGTGGGGAGCACCATGCACTGCTGTTATCCCGTTGCAGCAGGGTAGGGAGCACCATGCACTGCTGTTATCCCGTTGCAGCAGGGTAGGGAGCACCATGCACTGCTGTTATCCCGTTGCAGCAGGGTGGGGAGCACCATGCACTGCTGTTATCCCGTTGCAGCAGGGTGGGGAGCACCGCTGCACTGCTGTTATCCCGTTGCAGCAGGGTGAGGAGCACCATGCACTGCTGTTATCCGTTGCAGCAGGGAGTAGGAGCACCATGCACCGCTGTTATCCCGCTGCAGCAGGGTAGGGAGCACCATGCACTGCTGTTATCCCGTTGCAGCAGGGTAGGGAGCACCATGCACTGCTGTTATCCCGTTGCAGCAGGGTAGGGAGCACCATGCACTGCTGTTATCCCGTTGCAGCAGGGTAGGGAGCACCATGCACTGCTGTTATCCCGTTGCAGCAGGGTAAGGAGCACCATGCACTGCTGTTATCCCGTTGCAGCAGGGTAGGGAGCACCATGCACTGCTGTTATCCCGTTGCAGCAGGGTAGGGAGCACCATGCACTGGCGCAGATTGTTTTTGGCAAGTGCAATGTCTTGCATCTCTCTTATTTACAATATCCTGCTGCTTGTGCAGCTGTTTTTATCTCAGTATCAAATCATTTCTGGGTAACAATTATGTACCATACTGCGATTCTTTTTTACCATTTTAATTGAAAACAAACAAAAATAGCTTCTTAGCAGAGAGCAATTTCTAAAGCAAGAATTTTGCTAGGACTATCTGGGAGTGGTTTGAGTGGGGAGGGGGAAAACTGAACACTATCTGTTATTGGCAGAGAGGTCTAGATCAGTCTGTTAACTAATTTAACAGCCAGTCTTTTCAGACAGCTCTTACAGTAAAAGGGTTTTTCACAGTATTATTCCAACCTTAGAACTATGGGTGAAATACCGCTAACTGTGGCTAATAGCAAGTAGCTAGTTAGCTGGCTAGCTAGTTTCAACTGGAGATTCTAGATAAAAGGTAAGTCAATAATAGAATCCGTTCCACATTGAGTGAGGCGGGTTGCAGGAAAGTATATTTAGTAGAAGGATGAAAAGTCTGATAGGGAAATATATACGAAAAAAACAGAAACAAAAACAGGGTATTTACAGACACACGACTAAAACAGGACTGCACTACTACGCCATCTTGGATCTTCCAGTCTCTCTTGGCTAAGAGTTGAGGGAAGACTGACTGCATTGCTTCTTGTTTTTATAAGAAACATTAATATTGGAAACTCCAAATTGTTTGCATAGTCAACTTACACACAGCTCTGACACACACACACACACATACCCCACCAGACATGCCACCAGGTTTTTTTTCTTCACAGTCCCCAGGTCCAGAACCATTTCAAGGAAATGTACAGTATTATAGAGCCGTGAGTGCATGGAACTCCCTTCCATCTTATATAGACCAAGTGAACAGCAAACCTGGTTTCAGAAAACAAATTAAGCAACACCTCACGGCACCACGCCTCTCCCCCATGTGATCTACTTGTTGTGTGTATGTACTGACATGTATGTGGAACTGATAGATGCACACACACACCAGGGTTTCCGTCTGGCAGAATTTAAATTTACCGGACAATTGAGAAATTTACCAGACCCATATGCATTGAGTGCATAATCTGATTAGGGCGTCCACCCACGGTGCTCAGAATGACAGAAATCACATTTAGTTTATGGTAATTCATATTAACAGAACATGCAAATCGAGGATGCAACAACATGCGGTCCTTCTTGGCGAATTCTGATGCGCACTTTGAACATGTTAGAATAACTGTCCACATCTACTTTTCCTCAGCCAACAAGACGAGTAACGAACAGCAAAATCACCAGCCTATGTCAATCTCCCATAGTAGAAAGGTTGACCTATTCTACTGGTCAGCTTGTCGAGAAAGAAATAGCCTCTGACTCTGGGACGATAGAGCAACAACCAGAAGAAACATAATATATTTTTATTTTTTTAAAGCAATGAGTCTGATGCAACTGATCAGAACCTTTAGCTTAAAATGTTGATAAACTATTATTTATTCACATTATAAGGGCAGCAATGCAAACACGGCAGTAGGCTACATGCGAATGTTCGTTCCATAACGCAATTAGCTGGAAAACACCGTTGTCAAAAGGGCACTGCACATGCCAGCGGTTTCATGTGACAGATGAAAATATCCGTCAGAAATATAGAAAGACGGGAGATCTAAAGATGTAACAACTAGCATGGGATGCTAATATGACTAGGATGGGATGCTAATATGACTAGGATGGGATGCTAATATGACTAGGATGGGATGCTAATATGACTAGGATGGGATGCTAATATGACTAGGATGGGATGCTAATATGACTAGGATGGGATGCTACTAGGATGGGATGCTAATATGACTAGCATGGGATGCTAATATGACTAGGATTGCGCCTTTGGCTCCTGGACAATGAATTAAATCAAATGACATTTTATTTGTCACATGCGCCGAATATAACATATAGACCTTGACGTGAAATGCTTTAAATCAACAATGCAGTTCAGGAAATAAGACTTAAGAAAATATTTGCTAAATAAAATAAAAAATAAAATAAAAAGTAACACAATAAGATTACATAACAATAACGAGGCTATATACATGATACCGGTCACGTTTCCTCCCGTTGCTCCCCTCTGGCGTTCTGATTCGCCGGACTACTGAGCCAGCGGTCTGAGCGTACCACCTCAGCAACACCGGAATGGAAACCCAACTAGTAAATAGTTCTGGTGGCCATTTGATTAATTGTTCAGCAGTCTTATGGCTTGGGGGTAGATGCTGTTAAGGAGCCTTTTGGACCTAGACTTGGCGCTCCGGTACCGCTTGCTGTGCAGTAGCAGAGAGAACAGTCTATGACTAGGGTGACTGGAGTCTTTTACAATTTTTTGGGCCTTCCTCTGACACAGCCTAGTATATAGGTCCTGGATGGCAGGAAGCTTGGCCCCAGTGATGTACTGGGCCGAACGCACTACCCTCTGTAGCGCCTTACGGTCGGATGCTGAGCAGTTGCCATACCAGGCGGTGATGCAACCGGTCAGGATGCTCTCGATGGTGCAGCTGTATAACTTTTTGAGGATCTGGGGACCCATGCCAAATTTTTTCAGTCTCCTGAGGGGGAAAAGGTGCCCTCTTCACGACTGTCTCCTGTTCCTGTAGTCCACGATCATCTCCTTTGTCTTGCTCACATTGAGGGCGAGGTTGTTGTCCTGGCACCAGACGGCCAGGTCTCTGACCTCCTCCCTATAGGCTGTCTCATTGTTGTCGGTGATCAGGACTACCACTGTTGTGTCGTCAGCAAACTTAATGATGGTGTTGGAGTCGTGCTTGGTCACAGAGTTGTGGGTGAACAGGGAGTACAGGAGGGGACTAAGCACACACCGCTGAGAGGCCCCCGTGTTGAGGATCAGCGTGGCAGATGTGTTGTTGCTACCCTTACCACTTGGGGGCGGCCCGTCAGGAAGTCCAGGATCCAGTTGCAGAGGGAGGTGTTTAGTCCCAGGGTCCTTAGCTTAGTGATGAGCTTTGTGGGCACTATGGTGTTGAACGCTGTAGTCAATGAACAGCATTCTTACATAGGTGTTAATTTTGTCCAGGCAGGAAAGGGCAGTGTGGAGTGCCATTGAGATTGCGTCATCTGTGGGGCGGTATACGACATGGAGTGGGTCTAGGGTTTCAGGGATGATGGTGTTGATGTGAGCCATGACCAGCCTTTCAAAGCACTTCATGGCTACCGACGTGAGTGCTACGAGGTGGCAGTCATTTGTGAGGTTACCTTCGCATTCTTGGGCATGGGGACTATGGTGGTCTGCTTGAAACATGTAGGTATTACAGACTCGGTCAGGGAGATGTTGAAAATATCAGTGAAGACACTTGCCAGTTGGTCAGCGCATGCTCTGAGTACAAGCCCTGGTAATCCGCCTGGCCCCGCGGCCTTGTGAATGTTGACCTGTTTAAAGGTCTTGCTCACATCGGCTACGGAATGTGTGATCACACAGTCGTCCGGAACAGCTGGTGCTCTCATGCATGCGTCAGTGTTGCTTGCATAAAAGGCATTTAGCTCGTCTGATAGGCTCGCGTCACTGGGCAGCTTGCAGCTGGGTTTTCCTTTGTAGTCCGTAATAGTTTGCAAGCCCTGCCACATCCGACGAGCATCAGAGCCGATGTAGTAGGATTCAATCTTAGTCCTGTATTGATGCTTTGCCTGTTTGATGGTTCGTCTGAGGGCATAGCGGGATTTCTTATAAGCGTCCAGATTAGTGTCCCGCTCCTTGAAAGTGGCAGCTCTACCCTTTAGCTCAGTGCGGATGTTGCCTGTAATCCATGGCTTCTGGTTGGGGTATGTACGTACGGTCACTGTGGGGACGACATCATCGATGCACTTATTGATGAAGCCAGTGACTGATGTGGTGTACTCCTCAATGCTATCTGAAGAATCCCGGAACATATTCCAGTCTGTGCTAGCAAAACAGTCCTGTAGGTTAGCATCTGCGTCATCTGACCACTTTTTTATTAACCGAGTCACTGGTGCTTCCTGCTTTCGTTTTTGCTTGTAAGCAGGAATCAGGAGGATAGAATTATGGTCAGATTTGCCAAATGGTGGGCGAGGGAGAGCTTTGTATGCGTCTCTGTGTGTGGAGTAAAGGTGGTCTAGAGTTTATTTTCCTCTGGTTGCATGTGACATGCTGGTAGAAATGAGGTAAAACGGATTTAAGTTTGACTGCATTAAAGTCCCTGGCCACTAGGAGTGCCGCTTCTGGATGAGCATTTTCTTGTTTGCTTATGGCCTTATACAGCTCGTTGAGTGCGGTCTTAGTGCCAGCATCGGTGTTTGGTGGTAAATAGACGGCTACGAATAATATAGATGAAAACTCTCTTGGTAGTGTGACGTCACGAGAGGCTACACAGCTTTCAGCGGGATTGCTCAAGTAGTGCAAGGAGACAAGGTTCAAACAAAACAAGGATTTTATTATAGGTCTTGGGAAATTAACGAAAATATAACAAAATTCTGTTCTCTTGTGGCTCTTTAAGGGTTAACAGTTCAGGGATGTCTCTTCCACATCCAAAATCATAATTCTCACTCGCTCAGATAACTTTTCCCCAGCCTTCCTGTAGTCCACGTTGCAGCTAGTGGCCAACCCAGCAAAAAGTCCTTCCAAATGTCTCTCACGTATTTCCACAGGTGCATATATCCAAAGGTGAGTATTTCCCAAAGGTAAGTATCTCCAAATCCTTATATTCCTCATGGAAGTGGACGTGCAGCACTCTTGTCCTCCAGAGAGCCCAGGTTGGAGACTGTGTCTCTTCACCCCCCACACACACCCTCAGTGTGTCTCTTCCCTTCCCAAACCTTCAGCTCATCAGCTCCTCATTTGTTTCAGCTGCGTGGGAAGATTGGCCATAGAGGGGTGGAGTTCCCGACCATACCAGCAGATGGAGCCATAGCTGTCTGGGTTTGCAGCCACCTCAGGGGGATGTAACGTCCCTCCAGGACACAGCCTCTCGTGACATCACAGTAGATAGTGGGTCTACAACTTATCATGAGGTACTCTACCTCAGGCGAGCAATACCTCGAGACTTCCTTAATATTAGACATCGCGCACCAGCTGTTATTGACTAATAGACACACATCCCCACCGCTCGTCTTACCAGACGTAGCTGTTCTGTCCTGCCGATGCACGGAAAACCCAGCCAACTGTATATTATCCGTGTTGTCGTTCAGCCACGACTTGGTGAAACATAAGATATTACAGTTTTTAATGTCCCGTTGGTAGGATAGTCTCCACCATAGATCATCCAGTTTTTAATGTCCCGTTGGTAGGATAGTCTCAGCCGTAGATCATCCAGTTTTTAATGTCCCGTTGGTAGGATAGTCTCAACCGTAGATCATCCAGTTTTTAATGTCCCGTTGGTAGGATAGTCTCAGCTCGTAGATCATCCAGTTTTAATGTCCCGTTGGTAGGATAGTCTCAACCGTAGATCATCCAGTTTTTAATGTCCCGTTGGTAGGATAGTCTCAACCGTAGATCATCCAGTTTTTAATGTCCCGTTGGTAGGATAGTCTCCACCATAGATCATCCAGTTTTTAATGTCCCGTTGGTAGGATAGTCTCCACCGTAGATCATCCAGTTTTTAATGTCCCGTTGGTAGGATAGTCTCAGCCGTAGATCATCCAGTTTTTAATGTCCCGTTGGTAGGATAGTCTCAACCGTAGATCATCCAGTTTTTAATGTCCCGTTGGTAGGATAGTCTCCACCGTAGATCATCCAGTTTTTAATGTCCCGTTGGTAGGATAGTCTCCACCATAGATCATCCAGTTTTTAATGTCCCGTTGGTAGGATAGTCTCCACCATAGATCATCCAGTTTTTAATGTCCCGTTGGTAGGATAGTCTCCACCATAGATCATCCAGTTTTTTATGTCCCGTTGGTAGGATAGTCTCCACCATAGATCATCCAGTTTTTAATGTCCCGTTGGTAGGATAGTCTGCACCATAGATCATCCAGTTTTTAATGTCCCGTTGGTAGGATAGTCTCCACCGTAGATCATCCAGTTTTTAATGTCCCGTTGGTAGGATAGTCTCAACCGTAGATCATCCAGTTTTTAATGTCCCGTTGGTAGGATAGTCTCCACCATAGATCATCCAGTTTTTAATGTCCCTGTTGGTAGGATAGTCTCCACCGTAGATCATCCAGTTTTTAATGTCCCGTTGGTAGGATAGTCTCCACCGTAGATCATCCAGTTTTTAATGTCCCGTTGGTAGGATAGTCTCAACCGTAGATCATCCAGTTTTTAATGTCCCGTTGGTAGGATAGTCTCAGCCGTAGATCATCCAGTTTTTAATGTCCCGTTGGTAGGATAGTCTCAACCGTAGATCATCCAGTTTTTAATGTCCCGTTGGTAGGATAGTCTCAACCGTAGATCATCCAGTTTTTAATGTCCCGTTGGTAGGATAGTCTCCACCATAGATCATCCAGTTTTTAATGTCCCGTTGGTAGGATAGTCTCCACCGTAGATCATCCAGTTTTTAATGTCCCGTTGGTAGGATAGTCTCAACCGTAGATCATCCAGTTTTTAATGTCCCGTTGGTAGGATAGTCTCAGCCGTAGATCATCCAGTTTTTAATGTCCCGTTGGTAGGATAGTCTCAACCGTATATCATCCAGTTTTTAATTTCCCGTTGGTAGGATAGTCTCAACCATAGATCATCCAGTTTTTAATGTCCCGTTGGTAGGATAGTCTCCACCATAGATCATCCAGTTTTTAATGTCCCGTTGGTAGGATAGTCTCCACCATAGATCATCCAGTTTTTTATGTCCCGTTGGTAGGATAGTCTCCACCATAGATCATCCAGTTTTTAATGTCCCGTTGGTAGGATAGTCTCCACCATAGATCATCCAGTTTTTAATGTCCCGTTGGTAGGATAGTCTCCACCATAGATCATCCAGTTTTTAATGTCCCGTTGGTGGGATAGTCTCCACCATAGATCATCCAGTTTTTAATGTCCCGTTGGTAGGATAGTCTCCACCATAGATCATCCAGTTTTTAATGTCCCGTTGGTAGGATAGTCTCAGCCGTAGATCATCCAGTTTTTAATGTCCCGTTGGTAGGATAGTCTCCACCATAGATCATCCAGTTTTTAATGTCCCGTTGGTAGGATAGTCTCGACCATAGATCATCCAGTTTTTAATGTCCCGTTGGTAGGATAGTCTCCACCATAGATCATCCAGTTTTTAATGTCCCGTTGGTAGGATAGTCTCCACCATAGATCATCCAGTTTTTAATGTCCCGTTGGTAGGATAGTCTCCACCATAGATCATCCAGTTTTTAATGTCCCGTTGGTAGGATAGTCTCGACCATAGATCATCCAGTTTTTAATGTCCCGTTGGTAGGATAGTCTCGACCATAGATCATCCAGTTTTTAATGTCCCGTTGGTAGGATAGTCTCCACCATAGATCATCCAGTTTGTTTTCCAGTGATTGCACGTTGGCCAATAGAACCGATGGTAGTGGCGATTTACTCACTCACCTACGAATCCTCACACCCCGACCTTCGCCCCGACCTCCGCTCCGCCCCGACCTCCGCCCCGACCTCCGCCCCCTGTGTCTCCATCTTTTCTTCACGTGAATGACGGGGATTTGGGCCTGGTCTCCGGGAAGCAGTATATCCTTTGTGTTGGACTCATTAAAGAAACAATCTTTGTCCAGTTTGAGGTGATTAATCGCTGTTCTGATGTGCAGAAGCTCGTTTCAGTCATAAGAGACGGTGGCAGCAACTGTATGTACAAAATAAGTTACAAACAATGCGAAAAAACAAACAAAATAGCACAGTTGGTTAGGAGCCCGTAAAACAGCAGCCATCCCCTCCGGCGCCATTATGGTTAAAGAATGTTGATATTAAATAATTGCCTCCACGGATATGGTCTGATTTTGGATAGGCTACTTTGAAGCAAGGTAAGACATGCCTTATAATATGTATTAAAAAACGTTCAGGTTTCAAACAAGTAAGTATATGTTTTCAAAATGCATATTGCCTCCAGCTCATTGCTAGGTGGTGTGTGACGCGCTGATGAAGCCTGCCTTCCGTTGCCTATTAATTTACTGACGCGCTGATGAAGCCTGCCTTCCGTTGCCTATTAATTTACTGACGCGCTGATGAAGCCTGCCTTCCGTTGCCTATTCATTTACTGACGCGCTGATGAAGCCTGCCTTCCGTTGCCTATTCATTTACTGACGTGCTGGTGAAGCCTGCCTTCCGTTGCCTATTCATTTACTGACGCGCTGGTGAAGCCTGCCTTCCGTTGCCTATTCATTTACTGACGCGCTAGTGAAGCCTGCCTTCCGTTGCCTATTAATTTACTGACGTGCTGGTGAAGCCTGCCTTCCGTTGCCTATTAATTTACTGACGTGTTGATGAAGCCTGCCTTCCGTTGCCTATTCATTTACTGACGCGCTGATGAAGCCTGCCTTCCGTTGCCTATTCATTTACTGACGTGTTGATGAAGCCTGCCTTCCGTTGCCTATTAATTTACTGACGTGCTGGTGAAGCCTGCCTTCCGTTGCCTATTAATTTACTGACGTGCTGGTGAAGCCTGCCTTCCGTTGCCTATTAATTTACTGACGTGCTGGTGAAGCCTGCCTTCCGTTGCCTATTAATTTACTGACGTGCTGATGAAGCCTGCCTTCCGTTGCCTATTCATTTACTGACGTGCTGGTGAAGCCTGCCTTCCGTTGCCTATTCATTTACTGACGCGCTGGTGAAGCCTGCCTTCCGTTGCCTATTCATTTACTGACGCGCTAGTGAAGCCTGCCTTCCGTTGCCTATTAATTTACTGACGTGCTGGTGAAGCCTGCCTTCCGTTGCCTATTAATTTACTGACGTGTTGATGAAGCCTGCCTTCCGTTGCCTATTCATTTACTGACGCTGATGAAGCCTGCCTTCCGTTGCCTATTCATTTACTGACGTGTTGATGAAGCCTGCCTTCCGTTGCCTATTAATTTACTGACGTGCTGGTGAAGCCTGCCTTCCGTTGCCTATTAATTTACTGACGTGCTGGTGAAGCCTGCCTTCCGTTGCCTATTAATTTACTGACGTGCTGGTGAAGCCTGCCTTCCGTTGCCTATTAATTTACTGACGTGCTGATGAAGCCTGCCTTCCGTTGCCTATTAATTTACTGACGTGTTGATGAAGCCTGCCTTCCGTTGCCTATTAATTTACTGACGTGCTGGTGAAGCCTGCCTTCCGTTGCCTATTCATTTACTGACGCGCTGATGAAGCCTGCCTTCCGTTGCCTATTAATTTACTGACGCGCTGGTGAAGCCTGCCTTCCGTTGCCTATTCATTTACTGACGCGCTGATGAAGCCTGCCTTCCGTTGCCTATTTATTTATTGACGTGCTGGTGAAGCCTGCCTTCCGTTGCCTATTCATTTACTGACGCGCTGGTGAAGCCTGCCTTCCGTTGCCTATTCATTTACTGACGCGCTGGTGAAGCCTGCCTTCCGTTGCATTTACTGTTTGAGATGCTGCAGCAGCTCTCCTGCTGTCTGTCTATTTTCCACTCAAAGGCTCTGAATCTGTGGTCCTCTGTAGCTCAGCTGGTAGAGCATGGCGCTTGTAACGCCAGGGTAGTGGGTTCGAATATTATTCTTCTTATTATTATTATGAATCTGTGTGTGATAAATAAGATACATTACACACGCACCGATTTCATTCCACTAAATTATGCAAATTAACCTAAAGACCGAATAGCATGACCAGTCAAATGTATTTCCATCGACTGGTATTTCCATCAATCAATAGGCTAAAAACCATTATTTCACAATGGGATTTTTTTCTTCTTGTCCCGGACAATTGGCCGGCACCATACCACCACGTACATGTATTGATGTATCCTAGAGAGGAGGGAGGAGGGAGAGACGAGGGGATGCAACGCAATATTATTAAGGTCTTCCTAATGTATGGTATACTCAGTGTATTTCCACACTATGAGGTTGGAATAATAATGTGAAAATTTAATAATTCACAGTATTAAAAGAGCTGTTTGAAAAGACCACCTGAAATATCAGCCTGTTTTGGTAAGATGGTGTTTTGGCGTGCCTGGTGACATCACTAGGTGGTAAATTAGTGAATAGACCAATAACAGCTAGTTTTCAGTTTCCCCACCCAGAACACTCCTTCAGTAATTGCTCTTGTTAAGAAGCTATTTGTTTCTTTTTGACCAATCACAGTAAGGTACTTCATTGTTACCCAGAAATGATTAGATATTGAGATAAAAACGGCCACATTGGGGTTTTAAAACACCTTAAAACAAGTTAGGAAGAAAGAAATAGATCTTACCTTAAACTCCACTGGTGGGTAGACTCCTGTCCTCTCGTTGACTTTGTTCTGTCCTCTTTCTCTCTCCCGCTGTCTGTCTCTCTCCCTCTTTCTGTCTCCGTACTGTAATAGGGAGCGCCCTCCTCCCACACCAGCCTCCATATCCATAGACAGAGATGATGACACCTCCTAGGGAGACAGAGAGAGATGGTAACCACACACCATAGAGACAGAGAGAGAGAGATGGTAACCACACACCATAGAGACAGAGAGAGATGGTAACCACACACCATAGAGACAGAGAGAGAGAGATGGTAACCACACACCATAGAGACAGAGAGAGAGATGGTAACCACACACCATAGAGACAGAGAGAGAGATGGTAACCACACACCATAGAGACAGAGAGAGAGAGATGGTAACCACACACCATAGAGACAGAGAGAGAGATGGTAACCACACACCATAGAGACAGAGAGAGAGAGATGGTAACCCCACACCATAGAGACAGAGAGAGAGATGGTAACCACACACCATAGAGACAGAGAGAGATGGTAACCACACACCATAGACAGAGAGAGAGATGGTAACCACACACCATAGAGACAGAGAGAGAGATGGTAACCACACACCATAGAGACAGACAGAGAGAGATGGTAACCACACACCATAGAGACAGAGAGAGAGATGGTAACCACACACCATAGAGACAGAGAGAGAGAGATGGTAACCCCACACCATAGAGAGAGAGAGAGATGGTAACCCCACACCATAGAGACAGAGAGAGAGATGGTAACCCCACACCATAGACAGAGAGAGATGGTAACCCCACACCATAGAGACACAGAGAGAGATGGTAACCCCACACCATAGACAGAGAGAGATGGTAACCACACACCATAGAGACAGAGAGAGATGGTAACCACACATCATAGAGACAGAGAGAGAGATGGTAACCCCACACCATAGAGACAGAGAGAGATGGTAACCACACACCATAGAGACAGAGAGAGAGAGATGGTAACCACACACCATAGAGACAGAGAGAGAGAGATGGTAACCACACACCATAGAGACAGAGAGAGAGAGATGGTAACCACACACCATAGAGACAGAGAGAGAGATGGTAACCACACACCATAGAGACAGAGAGAGAGATGGCAACCACACACCATAGAGACAGAGAGAGAATGGTAACCACACACCATAGAGACAGAGAGAGAGAGAAGGTAACACACACACCATAGAGACAGAGAGAGAGATGGTAACCCCACACCATAGAGACAGAGAGAGAGATGGTAACCACACACCATAGAGACAGAGAGAGAGAGATGGTAACCACACACCATAGAGACAGAGAGAGAGATGGTAACCACACACCATAGAGACAGAGAGAGATGGTAACCACACACCATAGAGAGAGAGAGAGATGGTAACCACACACCATAGAGACAGAGAGAGATGGTAACCACACACCATAGAGACAGAGAGAGATGGTAACCCCACACCATAGAGACAGAGAGAGAGATGGTAACCACACACCATAGAGACAGAGAGAGATGGTAACCACACACCATAGAGAGAGAGAGAGATGGTAACCACACACCATAGAGACAGAGAGAGAGATGGTAACCACACACCATAGAGACAGAGAGAGAGATGGTAACCCACACACCATAGAGACAGAGAGAGAGAGAATGGTAACCACACACCATAGAGACAGAGAGAGAGATGGTAACCACACACCATAGAGACAGAGAGAGATGGTAACCACACACCATAGAGACAGAGAGAGATGGTAACCACACACCATAGAGACAGAGAGAGAGAGATGGTAACCACACACCATAGAGACAGAGAGAGATGGTAACCACACACCATAGAGAGAGAGAGAGATGGTAACCACACACCATAGAGACAGAGAGAGATGGTAACCACACACCATAGAGACAGAGAGAGAGATGGTAACCCCACACCATAGAGACAGAGAGAGAGAGATGGTAACCACACACCATAGAGACAGAGAGAGAGATGGTAACCACACACCATAGAGACAGAGAGAGAGAGAAGGTAACCACACACCATAGAGACAGAGAGAGAGATGGTAACCCCACACCATAGAGACAGAGAGAGAGATGGTAACCACACACCATAGAGACAGAGAGAGAGATGGTAACCACACACCATAGAGACAGAGAGAGATGGTAACCACACACCATAGAGACAGAGAGATGGTAACCACACACCATAGAGACAGAGAGAGAGATGGTAACCACACACCATAGAGACAGAGAGAGATGGTAACCACACACCATAGAGACAGAGAGAGAGGTGGTAACCACACACCATAGAGACAGAGAGAGAGAGATGGTAACCACACACCATAGAGACAGAGAGAGAGAGATGGTAACCACACACCATAGAGACAGAGAGAGATGGTAACCACACACCATAGAGACAGAGAGAGATGGTAACCACACACCATAGAGACAGAGAGAGATGGTAACCACACACCATAGAGACAGAGAGAGATGGTAACCACACACCATAGAGACAGAGAGAGAGATGGTAACCACACACCATAGAGACAGAGAGAGATGGTAACCACACACCATAGAGACAGAGAGAGAGATGGTAACCACACACCATAGAGACAGAGAGAGAGAATGGTAACCACACACCATAGAGACAGAGAGAGAGTGGTAACCACACACCATAGAGACAGAGAGAGAGAGATGGTAACCACACACCATAGAGACAGAGAGAGAGAGATGGTAACCACACACCATAGAGACAGAGAGAGATGGTAACCACACACCATAGAGACAGAGAGAGATGGTAACCACACACCATAGAGACAGAGAGAGATGGTAACCACACACCATAGAGACAGAGAGAGATGGTAACCACACACCATAGAGACAGAGAGAGAGTGGTAACCACACACCATAGAGACAGAGAGAGAGTGGTAACCACACACCATAGAGACAGAGAGAGAGATGGTAACCACACACCATAGAGACAGAGAGAGAGAGTGGTAACCACACACCATAGAGACAGAGAGAGAGATGGTAACCACACACCATAGAGACAGAGAGAGAGAGTAACCACACACCATAGAGACAGAGAGAGAGATGGTAACCACACACACCATAGAGACAGAGAGAGAGTGGTAACCACACACCATAGAGACAGAGAGAGATGGTAACCACACACCATAGAGACAGAGAGAGAGAGTGGTAACCACACACCATAGAGACAGAGAGAGAGAGATGGTAACCACACACCATAGAGACAGAGAGAGATGGTAACCACACACCATAGAGACAGAGAGAGAGATGGTAACCACACACCATAGAGACAGAGAGAGAGAGATGGTAACCACACACCATAGAGACAGAGAGAGAATGGTAACCACACACCATAGAGACAGAGAGAGAGAGATGGTAACCACACACCATAGAGAACAGAGAGAGATGGTAACCACACACCATAGAGACAGAGAGAGAGAGATGGTAACCACACACCATAGAGACAGAGAGAGAGATGGTAACCACACACCATAGAGACAGAGAGAGAGGTGGTAACCACACACCATAGAGACAGAGAGAGAGAGATGGTAACCACACACCATAGAGACAGAGAGAGAGAGATGGTAACCACACACCATAGAGACAGAGAGAGAGAGATGGTAACCACACACCATAGAGACAGAGAGAGATGGTAACCACACACCATAGAGACAGAGAGAGAGAGATGGTAACCACACACCATAGAGACAGAGAGAGAGAAGGTAACCACACACCATAGAGACAGAGAGAGAGATGGTAACCACACACCATAGAGACAGAGAGAGAGATGGTAACCACACACCATAGAGACAGAGAGAGAGTGGTAACCACACACCATAGAGACAGAGAGAGAGATGGTAACCACACACCATAGAGACAGAGAGAGAGAGATGGTAACCACACACCATAGAGACAGAGAGAGATGGTAACCACACACCATAGAGACAGAGAGAGAGAGATGGTAACCACACACCATAGAGACAGAGAGAGAGAATGGTAACCACACACCATAGAGACAGAGAGAGAAGATGGTAACCACACACCATAGAGACAGAGAGAGAGATGGTAACCACACACCATAGAGACAGAGAGAGAATGGTAACCACACACCATAGAGACAGAGAGAGAGATGGTAACCACACACCATAGAGACAGAGAGAGAGATGGTAACCACACACCATAGAGACAGAGAGAGAGGAGATACCACACACCATAGAGACAGAGAGAGAGATGGTAACCACACACCATAGAGACAGAGAGAGAGAGATGGTAACCACACACCATAGAGACAGAGAGAGAGAGATGGTAACCACACACCATAGAGACAGAGAGAGAGAGATGGTAACCACACACCATAGAGACAGAGAGAGAGATGGTAACCACACCATAGAGACAGAGAGAGAGAGATGGTAACCACACACCATAGAGACAGAGAGAGAGATGGTAACCACACACCATAGAGACAGAGAGAGATGGTAACCACACACCATAGAGACAGAGAGAGAGAGATGGTAACCACACACCATAGAGACAGAGAGAGATGGTAACCACACACCATAGAGACAGAGAGAGATGGTAACCACACACCATAGAGACAGAGAGAGAGAGATGGTAACCACACACCATAGAGACAGAGAGAGATGGTAACCACACCATAGAGACAGAGAGAGATGGTAACCACACACCATAGAGACAGAGAGAGAGAGATGGTAACCACACACCATAGAGACAGAGAGAGAGAGATGGTAACCACACACCATAGAGACAGAGAGAGAGATGGTAACCACACACCATAGAGACAGAGAGAGAGATGGTAACCACACACCATAGAGACAGAGAGAGAGATGGTAACCACACACCATAGAGACAGAGAGAGAGATGGTAACCACACACCATAGAGACAGAGAGAGATGGTAACCACACACCATAGAGACAGAGAGAGAGATGGTAACCACACACCATAGAGACAGAGAGAGAGATGGTAACCACACACCATAGAGACAGAGAGAGAGATGGTAACCACACACCATAGAGACAGAGAGAGAGAGTGGTAACCACACACCATAGAGACAGAGAGAGATGGTAACCACACACCATAGAGACAGAGAGAGAGATGGTAACCACACACCATAGAGACAGAGAGAGATGGTAACCACACACCATAGAGACAGAGAGAGAGAGATGGTAACCCCACACCATAGAGACAGAGAGAGATGGTAACCACACACCATAGAGACAGAGAGATGGTAACCACACACCATAGAGACAGAGAGAGAGATGGTAACCACACACCATAGAGACAGAGAGAGAGATGGTAACCACACACCATAGAGACAGAGAGAGAGAGATGGTAACCACACACCATAGAGACAGAGAGAGAGAGATGGTAACCACACCATAGAGACAGAGAGAGAGATGGTAACCACACACCATAGAGACAGAGAGAGAGGATGGTAACCACACACCATAGAGACAGAGAGAGAGATGGTAACCACACCATAGAGACAGAGAGAGAGGATGGTAACCACACACCATAGAGACAGAGAGAGAATGAGATGGTAACCACACACCATAGAGACAGAGAGAGAGAGTGGTAACCACACACCATAGAGACAGAGAGATGGTAACCACACATAGAGACAGAGAGAGATGGTAACCACACACCATAGAGACAGAGAGAGATGGTAACCACACACCATAGAGACAGAGAGAGAATGGTAACCCCACACCATAGAGACAGAGAGAGAGAGATGGTAACCACACACCATAGAGACAGAGAGAGAGAGATGGTAACCACACACCATAGAGACAGAGAGAGAAGATGGTAACCACACACCATAGAGACAGAGAGAGAGAGATGGTAACCACACACCATAGAGACAGAGAGAGAGGTGGTAACCACACACCATAGAGACAGAGAGAGAGAGATGGTAACCACACACCATAGAGACAGAGAGAGAGAGATGGTAACCACACACCATAGAGACAGAGAGAGAAGATGGTAACCACACCATAGAGACAGAGAGAGAGATGGTAACCACACACCATAGAGACAGAGAGAGAGAGATGGTAACCACACACCATAGAGACAGAGAGAGAGAGATGGTAACCACACACCATAGAGACAGAGAGAGAGATGGTAACCACACACCATAGAGACAGAGAGAGAGAGATGGTAACCACACACCATAGAGACAGAGAGAGAGATGGTAACCACACACCATAGAGACAGAGAGAGATGGTAACCACACACCATAGAGACAGAGAGAGAGATGGTAACCACACACCATAGAGACAGAGAGAGAGATGGTAACCACACACCATAGAGACAGAGAGAGAGATGGTAACCACACACCATAGAGACAGAGAGAGAGATGGTAACCACACACCATAGAGACAGAGAGAGATGGTAACCACACACCATAGAGACAGAGAGAGATGGTAACCACACACCATAGAGACAGAGAGAGATGGTAACCCACACCATAGAGACAGAGAGAATGGTAACCACACCATAGAGACAGAGAGAGAGTGGTAACCACACACCATAGAGACAGAGAGAGAGAGATGGTAACCACACACCATAGAGACAGAGAGAGAGATGGTAACCACACACCATAGAGACAGAGAGAGAGATGGTAACCACACACCATAGAGACAGAGAGAGAGATGGTAACCACACCATAGAGACGAGATGGTAACCACACCATAGAGACAGAGAGAGAGATGGTAACCACACACCATAGAGACAGAGAGAGAGATGGTAACCACACACCATAGAGACAGAGAGAGAGATGGTAACCACACACCATAGAGACAGAGAGAGAGATGGTAACCACACACCATAGAGACAGAGAGAGAGATGGTAACCACACACCATAGAGACAGAGAGAGAGATGGTAACCACACACCATAGAGACAGAGAGAGAGATGGTAACCACACACCATAGAGACAGAGAGATGGTAACCACACACCATAGAGACAGAGAGAGAGATGGTAACCACACACCATAGAGACAGAGAGAGAGATGGTAACCACACACCATAGAGACAGAGAGAGAGATGGTAACCACACACCATAGAGACAGAGAGAGAGAGATGGTAACCACACACCATAGAGACAGAGAGAGAGAGATGGTAACCACACACCATAGAGACAGAGAGAGAGAGATGGTAACCACACACCATAGAGACAGAGAGAGATGGTAACCACACACCATAGAGACAGAGAGAGAAAGGTAACCACACACCATAGAGACAGAGAGAGATGGTAACCACACACCATAGAGACAGAGAGAGAGAGATGGTAACCACACACCATAGAGACAGAGAGAGAGATGGTAACCACACACCATAGAGACAGAGAGAGAGATGGTAACCACACACCATAGAGACAGAGAGAGAGAGATGGTAACCACACACCATAGAGACAGAGAGAGAGATGGTAACCACACACCATAGAGACAGAGAGAGAGATGGTAACCACACACCATAGAGACAGAGAGAGATGGTAACCACACACCATAGAGACAGAGAGAGAGATGGTAACCACACACCATAGAGACAGAGAGAGAGATGGTAACCACACACCATAGAGACAGAGAGAGAGATGGTAACCACACACCATAGAGACAGAGAGAGAGATGGTAACCACACACCATAGAGACAGAGAGAGATGGTAACCACACACCATAGAGACAGAGAGAGAGAGATGGTAACCACACACCATAGAGACAGAGAGAGAGATGGTAACCACACACCATAGAGACAGAGAGAGAGATGGTAACCACACACCATAGAGACAGAGAGAGAGATGGTAACCACACACCATAGAGACAGAGAGAGAGAGATGGTACCACACCATAGAGACAGAGAGAGAGATGGTAACCACACACCATAGAGACAGAGAGAGATGGTAACCACACACCATAGAGACAGAGAGAGAGATGGTAACCCACACACCATAGAGACAGAGAGAGAGTGGTAACCACACACCATAGAGACAGAGAGAGAGATGGTAACCACACACCATAGAGACAGAGAGAGAGATGGTAACCACACACCATAGAGACAGAGAGAGAGATGGTAACCACACACCATAGAGACAGAGAGAGAGAGATGGTAACCACACACCATAGAGACAGAGAGAGAGATGGTAACCACACACCATAGAGACAGAGAGAGATGGTAACCACACACCATAGAGACAGAGAGAGAGATGGTAACCACACACCATAGAGACAGAGAGAGAGAGTGGTAACCCACACACCATAGAGACAGAGAGAGAGAGATGGTAACCACACACCATAGAGACAGAGAGAGATGGTAACCACACACCATAGAGACAGAGAGAGATGGTAACCACACACCATAGAGACAGAGAGAGAGATGGTAACCACACACCATAGAGACAGAGAGAGAGAGATGGTAACCACACACCATAGAGACAGAGAGAGATGGTAACCACACACCATAGAGACAGAGAGAGAGATGGTAACCACACACCATAGAGACAGAGAGAGAGAGATGGTAACCACACCATAGAGACAGAGAGAGAGATGGTAACCACACACCATAGAGACAGAGAGAGATGGTAACCACACACCATAGAGACAGAGAGAGAGAGATGGTAACCACACACCATAGAGACAGAGAGAGATGGTAACCACACACCATAGAGACAGAGAGAGAGATGGTAACCCACACACATAGAGACAGAGAGAGATGGTAACCACACACCATAGAGACAGAGAGAGAGATGGTAACCACACACCATAGAGACAGAGAGAGAGAAGATGGTAACCACACACCATAGAGACAGAGAGAGAGATGGTAACCACACACCATAGAGACAGAGAGAGAGATGGTAACCACACACATAGAGACAGAGAGAGAGATGGTAACCACACACCATAGAGACAGAGAGAGAGATGGTAACCACACACCATAGAGACAGAGAGAGAGATGGTAACCACACACCATAGAGACAGAGAGAGAGATGGTAACCACACACCATAGAGACAGAGAGAGATGGTAACCACACACCATAGAGACAGAGAGAGATGGTAACCACACACCATAGAGACAGAGAGAGAGATGGTAACCACACACCATAGAGACAGAGAGAGAGAGAGAGAAGGTAACCACACACCATAGAGACAGAGAGAGATGGTAACCACACCATAGAGACAGAGAGAGAGATGGTAACCACACACCATAGAGACAGAGAGAGAGAGTGGTAACCACACACCATAGAGACAGAGAGAGAGATAGGTAACCACACACCATAGAGACAGAGAGAGAGAGATGGTAACCACACACCATAGAGACAGAGAGAGAGATGGTAACCACACACCATAGAGACAGAGAGAGAATGGTAACCACACACCATAGAGACAGAGAGAGAGAGTGGTAACCACACACCATAGAGACAGAGAGAGAGATGGTAACCCACACACCATAGAGACAGAGAGAGAGATGGTAACCACACACCATAGAGACAGAGAGAGAGAGATGGTAACCACACACCATAGAGACAGAGAGAGAGAGATGGTAACCACACACCATAGAGACAGAGAGAGAGAGATGGTAACCACACACCATAGAGACAGAGAGAGAGATGGTAACCACACACCATAGACAGAGAGAGAGATGGTAACCACACACCATAGAGACAGAGAGAGAGATGGTAACCACACACCATAGAGACAGAGAGAGAGATGGTAACCACACACCATAGAGACAGAGAGAGAGAGTGGTAACCACACACCATAGAGACAGAGAGAGATGGTAACCACACACCATAGAGACAGAGAGAGAGATGGTAACCACACACCATAGAGACAGAGAGAGAGAGATGGTAACCACACACCATAGAGACAGAGAGAGAGATGGTAACCACACACCATAGAGACAGAGAGAGAGGGTAACCACACACCATAGAGACAGAGAGAGAGATGGTAACCACACACCATAGAGACAGAGAGAGAGATGGTAACCACACACCATAGAGACAGAGAGAGAGATGGTAACCACACACCATAGAGACAGAGAGAGAGATGGTAACCACACACCATAGAGACAGAGAGAGAGAGATGGTAACCACACACCATAGAGACAGAGAGAGAGATGGTAACCCACACCATAGAGACAGAGAGAGAGATGGTAACCACACACCATAGAGACAGAGAGAGAGATGGTAACCACACACCATAGAGACAGAGAGAGAGATGGTAACCCCACACCATAGAGACAGAGAGAGAGATGGTAACCACACACCATAGAGACAGAGAGAGAGATGGTAACCACACACCATAGAGACAGAGAGAGAGAGATGGTAACCACACACCATAGAGACAGAGAGAGAGAGATGGTAACCACACACCATAGAGACAGAGAGAGAGTGGTAACCACACACCATAGAGACAGAGAGAGAGATGGTAACCACACACCATAGAGACAGAGAGAGAGAGATGGTAACCACACACCATAGAGACAGAGAGAGAGAGTGGTAACCACACACCATAGAGACAGAGAGAGAGATGGTAACCACACACCATAGAGACAGAGAGAGAGATGGTAACCACACACCATAGAGACAGAGAGAGAGATGGTAACCACACACCATAGAGACAGAGAGAGAGAGATGGTAACCACACACCATAGAGACAGAGAGAGAGATGGTAACCACACACCATAGAGACAGAGAGAGAGATGGTAACCACACACCATAGAGACAGAGAGAGAGATGGTAACCACACACCATAGAGACAGAGAGAGAGAGATGGTAACCACACACCATAGAGACAGAGAGAGAGATGGTAACCACACACCATAGAGACAGAGAGAGAGATGGTAACCACACACCATAGAGACAGAGAGAGAGAGATGGTAACCACACACCATAGAGACAGAGAGAGATGGTAACCACACACCATAGAGACAGAGAGAGAGATGGTAACCACACACCATAGAGACAGAGAGAGAGATGGTAACCACACACCATAGAGACAGAGAGAGAGATGGTAACCACACACCATAGAGACAGAGAGAGAGATGGTAACCACACACCATAGAGACAGAGAGAGAGATGGTAACCACACACCATAGAGACAGAGAGAGAGATGGTAACCACACACCATAGAGACAGAGAGAGAGATGGTAACCACACACCATAGAGACAGAGAGAGAGATGGTAACCACACACCATAGAGACAGAGAGAGAGATGGTAACCACACACCATAGAGACAGAGAGAGAATGGTAACCACACACCATAGAGACAGAGAGAGATGGTAACCACACACCATAGAGACAGAGAGAGAGAGTGGTAACCACACACCATAGAGACAGAGAGAGAGAGATGGTAACCACACACCATAGAGACAGAGAGAGAGATGGTAACCACACACCATAGAGACAGAGAGAGAGATGGTAACCACACACCATAGAGACAGAGAGAGAGATGGTAACCACACACCATAGAGACAGAGAGAGAGAGTGGTAACCACACACCATAGAGACAGAGAGAGAGATGGTAACCACACACCATAGAGACAGAGAGAGAGATGGTAACCACACACCATAGAGACAGAGAGAGAGATGGTAACCACACACCATAGAGACAGAGAGAGAGATGGTAACCACACACCATAGAGACAGAGAGAGAGATGGTAACCACACACCATAGAGACAGAGAGAGAGATGGTAACCACACACCATAGAGACAGAGAGAGAGATGGTAACCACACACCATAGAGACAGAGAGAGAGATGGTAACCACACACCATAGAGACAGAGAGAGAGATGGTAACCACACACCATAGAGACAGAGAGAGAGAGATGGTAACCACACACCATAGAGACAGAGAGAGAGATGGTAACCACACACCATAGAGACAGAGAGAGATGGTAACCACACACCATAGAGACAGAGAGAGATGGTAACCACACACCATAGAGACAGAGAGAGAGATGGTAACCACACACCATAGAGACAGAGAGAGAGAGATGGTAACCACACACCATAGAGACAGAGAGAGAGATGGTAACCACACACCATAGAGACAGAGAGAGAGATGGTAACCACACACCATAGAGACAGAGAGAGAATGGTAACCACACACCATAGAGACAGAGAGAGAGAGATGGTAACCACACACCATAGAGACAGAGAGAGAGATGGTAACCACACACCATAGAGACAGAGAGAGAGAGTGGTAACCACACACCATAGAGACAGAGAGAGAGATGGTAACCACACACCATAGAGACAGAGAGAGAGATGGTAACCACACACCATAGAGACAGAGAGAGAGATGGTAACCACACACCATAGAGACAGAGAGAGAGATGGTAACCACACACCATAGAGACAGAGAGAGAGTGGTAACCACACACCATAGAGACAGAGAGAGAGATGGTAACCACACACCATAGAGACAGAGAGAGAGATGGTAACCACACACCATAGAGACAGAGAGAGAGATGGTAACCCACACACCATAGAGACAGAGAGAGAGATGGTAACCACACACCATAGAGACAGAGAGAGAGATGGTAACCACACACCATAGAGACAGAGAGAGAGATGGTAACCACACACCATAGAGACAGAGAGAGATGGTAACCACACACCATAGAGACAGAGAGAGAGATGGTAACCACACACCATAGAGACAGAGAGAGAGAGATGGTAACCACACACCATAGAGACAGAGAGAGAGAGATGGTAACCACACACCATAGAGACAGAGAGAGATGGTAACCACACACCATAGAGACAGAGAGAGAGATGGTAACCACACACCATAGAGACAGAGAGAGAGATGGTAACCACACACCATAGAGACAGAGAGAGAGATGGTAACCACACACCATAGAGACAGAGAGAGATGGTAACCACACACCATAGAGACAGAGAGAGAGATGGTAACCACACACCATAGAGACAGAGAGAGAGAGATGGTAACCACACACCATAGAGACAGAGAGAGAGATGGTAACCACACACCATAGAGACAGAGAGAGAGATGGTAACCACACACCATAGAGACAGAGAGAGAGAGATGGTAACCACACACCATAGAGACAGAGAGAGAGAGATGGTAACCACACACCATAGAGACAGAGAGAGAGATGGTAACCACACACCATAGAGACAGAGAGAGAGATGGTAACCACACACCATAGAGACAGAGAGAGAGAGATGGTAACCACACACCATAGAGACAGAGAGAGAGATGGTAACCACACACCATAGAGACAGAGAGAGAGATGGTAACCACACACCATAGAGACAGAGAGAGAGAGATGGTAACCACACACCATAGAGACAGAGAGAGAGATGGTAACCACACACCATAGAGACAGAGAGAGATGGTAACCACACACCATAGAGACAGAGAGAGAGATGGTAACCACACACCATAGAGACAGAGAGAGAGAGATGGTAACCACACACCATAGAGACAGAGAGAGAGAGATGGTAACCACACACCATAGAGACAGAGAGAGAGAGATGGTAACCACACACCATAGAGACAGAGAGAGTACCCACCATAGAGACAGAGAGAGATGGTAACCACACACCATAGAGACAGAGAGAGAGATGGTAACCACACACCATAGAGACAGAGAGAGAGATGGTAACCACACACCATAGAGACAGAGAGAGAGATGGTAACCACACACCATAGAGACAGAGAGAGAGATGGTAACCACACACCATAGAGACAGAGAGAGAGATGGTAACCACACACCATAGAGACAGAGAGAGAGATGGTAACCACACACCATAGAGACAGAGAGAGAGAGATGGTAACCACACACCATAGAGACAGAGAGAGAGATGGTAACCACACACCATAGAGACAGAGAGAGAGAGATGGTAACCACACACCATAGAGACAGAGAGAGAGATGGTAACCACACACCATAGAGACAGAGAGAGAGATGGTAACCACACACCATAGAGACAGAGAGAGAGATGGTAACCACACACCATAGAGACAGAGAGAGATGGTAACCACACACCATAGAGACAGAGAGAGAGATGGTAACCACACACCATAGAGACAGAGAGAGAGTGGTAACCACACACCATAGAGACAGAGAGAGAGATGGTAACCACACACCATAGAGACAGAGAGAGAGATGGTAACCACACACCATAGAGACAGAGAGAGAAGATGGTAACCACACACCATAGAGACAGAGAGAGAGATGGTAACCACACACCATAGAGACAGAGAGAGAGATGGTAACCACACACCATAGAGACAGAGAGAGAGATGGTAACCACACACCATAGAGACAGAGAGAGAGAGATGGTAACCACACACCATAGAGACAGAGAGAGAATGGTAACCACACACCATAGAGACAGAGAGAGAGATGGTAACCACACACCATAGAGACAGAGAGAGAGATGGTAACCACACACCATAGAGACAGAGAGAGAGATGGTAACCACACACCATAGAGACAGAGAGAGAGATGGTAACCACACACCATAGAGACAGAGAGAGAGAGATGGTAACCACACACCATAGAGACAGAGAGAGAGATGGTAACCACACACCATAGAGACAGAGAGAGAGATGGTAACCACACACCATAGAGACAGAGAGAGAGATGGTAACCACACACCATAGAGACAGAGAGAGAGAGATGGTAACCACACACCATAGAGACAGAGAGAGAGATGGTAACCCCACACCATAGAGACAGAGAGAGATGGTAACCACACACCATAGAGACAGAGAGAGAGAGATGGTAACCACACACCATAGAGACAGAGAGAGAGATGGTAACCACACACCATAGAGACAGAGAGAGAGATGGTAACCACACACCATAGAGACAGAGAGAGAGATGGTAACCACACACCATAGAGACAGAGAGAGAGAGATGGTAACCACACACCATAGAGACAGAGAGAGAGATGGTAACCACACACCATAGAGACAGAGAGAGAGAGATGGTAACCACACACCATAGAGACAGAGAGAGAGATGGTAACCACACACCATAGAGACAGAGAGAGAGATGGTAACCACACACCATAGAGACAGAGAGAGAGAAGGTAACCACACACCATAGAGACAGAGAGAGATGGTAACCACACACCATAGAGACAGAGAGAGAGATGGTAACCACACACCATAGAGACAGAGAGAGAGATGGTAACCACACACCATAGAGACAGAGAGAGAGATGGTAACCACACACCATAGAGACAGAGAGAGAGATGGTAACCACACACCATAGAGACAGAGAGAGAGAGTGGTAACCACACACCATAGAGACAGAGAGAGAGATGGTAACCACACACCATAGAGACAGAGAGAGAGATGGTAACCCCACACCATAGAGACAGAGAGAGATGGTAACCACACACCATAGAGACAGAGAGAGAGATGGTAACCACACACCATAGAGACAGAGAGAGAGATGGTAACCACACACCATAGAGACAGAGAGAGAGATGGTAACCACACACCATAGAGACAGAGAGAGAGATGGTAACCACACACCATAGAGACAGAGAGAGAGATGGTAACCACACACCATAGAGACAGAGAGAGAGAGATGGTAACCACACACCATAGAGACAGAGAGAGAGATGGTAACCACACACCATAGAGACAGAGAGAGAGAGATGGTAACCACACACCATAGAGACAGAGAGAGAGAGATGGTAACCACACACCATAGAGACAGAGAGAGAGATGGTAACCACACACCATAGAGACAGAGAGAGAGATGGTAACCACACACCATAGAGACAGAGAGAGAGTGGTAACCACACACCATAGAGACAGAGAGAGAGAGTGGTAACCACACACCATAGAGACAGAGAGAGAGATGGTAACCCACACACATAGAGACAGAGAGAGAGATGGTAACCACACACCATAGAGACAGAGAGAGAGAGATGGTAACCACACACCATAGAGACAGAGAGAGAGATGGTAACCACACACCATAGAGACAGAGAGAGAATGGTAACCACACACCATAGAGACAGAGAGAGAGATGGTAACCACACACCATAGAGACAGAGAGAGAGATGGTAACCACACACCATAGAGACAGAGAGAGATGGTAACCACACACCATAGAGACAGAGAGAGAGATGGTAACCACACACCATAGAGACAGAGAGAGAGATGGTAACCACACACCATAGAGACAGAGAGAGAGATGGTAACCACACACCATAGAGACAGAGAGAGAGATGGTAACCACACACCATAGAGACAGAGAGAGAGATGGTAACCACACACCATAGAGACAGAGAGAGAGAGATGGTAACCACACACCATAGAGACAGAGAGAGAGATGGTAACCACACACCATAGAGACAGAGAGAGAATGGTAACCACACACCATAGAGACAGAGAGAGAGATGGTAACCACACACCATAGAGACAGAGAGAGAGAGATGGTAACCACACACCATAGAGACAGAGAGAGATGGTAACCACACACCATAGAGACAGAGAGAGAGAGATGGTAACCACACACCATAGAGACAGAGAGAGAGAGTGGTAACCACACACCATAGAGACAGAGAGAGAGAGATGGTAACCACACACCATAGAGACAGAGAGAGAGTGGTAACCACACACCATAGAGACAGAGAGAGAGATGGTAACCACACACCATAGAGACAGAGAGAGAGTGGTAACCACACACCATAGAGACAGAGAGAGAGATGGTAACCACACACCATAGAGACAGAGAGAGAGATGGTAACCACACACCATAGAGACAGAGAGAGAGATGGTAACCACACACCATAGAGACAGAGAGAGAGATGGTAACCACACACCATAGAGACAGAGAGAGAGATGGTAACCACACACCATAGAGACAGAGAGAGAGATGGTAACCACACACCATAGAGACAGAGAGAGAGAGTGGTAACCACACACCATAGAGACAGAGAGAGAGATGGTAACCACACACCATAGAGACAGAGAGAGAGATGGTAACCACACACCATAGAGACAGAGAGAGAGATGGTAACCACACACCATAGAGACAGAGAGAGAGATGGTAACCACACACCATAGAGACAGAGAGAGAGAGATGGTAACCACACACCATAGAGACAGAGAGAGAGATGGTAACCACACACCATAGAGACAGAGAGAGAGATGGTAACCCACACACCATAGAGACAGAGAGAGAGTGGTAACCACACACCATAGAGACAGAGAGAGAGAGATGGTAACCACACACCATAGAGACAGAGAGAGAGAGATGGTAACCACACACCATAGAGACAGAGAGAGAGAGATGGTAACCACACACCATAGAGACAGAGAGAGAGAGATGGTAACCACACACCATAGAGACAGAGAGAGAGATGGTAACCACACACCATAGAGACAGAGAGAGAGATGGTAACCACACACCATAGAGACAGAGAGAGAGATGGTAACCACACACCATAGAGACAGAGAGAGAGATGGTAACCACACACCATAGAGACAGAGAGAGAGATGGTAACCACACACCATAGAGACAGAGAGAGAGATGGTAACCACACACCATAGAGACAGAGAGAGAGATGGTAACCACACACCATAGAGACAGAGAGAGAGATGGTAACCACACACCATAGAGACAGAGAGAGAGATGGTAACCACACACCATAGAGACAGAGAGAGAGATGGTAACCACACACCATAGAGACAGAGAGAGAGATGGTAACCACACACCATAGAGACAGAGAGAGAGATGGTAACCACACACCATAGAGACAGAGAGAGAGAGATGGTAACCACACACCATAGAGACAGAGAGAGAGATGGTAACCACACACCATAGAGACAGAGAGAGAGATGGTAACCACACACCATAGAGACAGAGAGAGAGATGGTAACCACACACCATAGAGACAGAGAGAGAGATGGTAACCACACACCATAGAGACAGAGAGAGAGATGGTAACCACACACCATAGAGACAGAGAGAGAGATGGTAACCACACACCATAGAGACAGAGAGAGAGATGGTAACCACACACCATAGAGACAGAGAGAGAGAGATGGTAACCACACACCATAGAGACAGAGAGAGAGAGATGGTAACCACACACCATAGAGACAGAGAGAGAGGATGGTAACCACACACCATAGAGACAGAGAGAGAGAGATGGTAACCACACACCATAGAGACAGAGAGAGAGAATGGTAACCACACACCATAGAGACAGAGAGAGATGGTAACCACACACCATAGAGACAGAGAGAGAGATGGTAACCACACACCATAGAGACAGAGAGAGAGATGGTAACCACACACCATAGAGACAGAGAGAGAGATGGTAACCACACACCATAGAGACAGAGAGAGAGGATGGTAACCACACACCATAGAGACAGAGAGAGAGATGGTAACCACACACCATAGAGACAGAGAGAGAGATGGTAACCACACACCATAGAGACAGAGAGAGAGAGATGGTAACCACACACCATAGAGACAGAGAGAGAGAGATGGTAACCACACACCATAGAGACAGAGAGAGAGAATGGTAACCACACACCATAGAGACAGAGAGAGAAGATGGTAACCACACACCATAGAGACAGAGAGAGAGATGGTAACCACACACCATAGAGACAGAGAGAGAGAGATGGTAACCACACACCATAGAGACAGAGAGAGAGAGATGGTAACCACACACCATAGAGACAGAGAGAGAGATGGTAACCACACACCATAGAGACAGAGAGAGAGAGATGGTAACCACACACCATAGAGACAGAGAGAGAGATGGTAACCACACACCATAGAGACAGAGAGAGAGATGGTAACCACACACCATGGAGACAGAGAGAGAGTGGTAACCACACACCATAGAGACAGAGAGAGAGATGGTAACCACACACCATAGAGACAGAGAGAGAGATGGTAACCACACACCATAGAGACAGAGAGAGAGATGGTAACCACACACCATAGAGACAGAGAGAGAGATGGTAACCACACACCATAGAGACAGAGAGAGAGATGGTAACCACACACCATAGAGACAGAGAGAGAGATGGTAACCACACACCATAGAGACAGAGAGAGAGAGATGGTAACCACACACCATAGAGACAGAGAGAGAGATGGTAACCACACACCATAGAGACAGAGAGAGAGATGGTAACCACACACCATAGAGACAGAGAGAGAGAGATGGTAACCACACACCATAGAGACAGAGAGAGAGAGATGGTAACCACACACCATAGAGACAGAGAGAGAGATGGTAACCACACACCATAGAGACAGAGAGAGAGAGTGGTAACCACACACCATAGAGACAGAGAGAGAGTGGTAACCACACACCATAGAGACAGAGAGAGAGATGGTAACCACACACCATAGAGACAGAGAGAGAGATGGTAACCACACACCATAGAGACAGAGAGAGAGAGTGGTAACCACACACCATAGAGACAGAGAGAGAGATGGTAACCACACACCATAGAGACAGAGAGAGATGGTAACCACACACCATAGAGACAGAGAGAGAGATGGTAACCACACACCATAGAGACAGAGAGAGAGAGATGGTAACCACACACCATAGAGACAGAGAGAGAGATGGTAACCACACACCATAGAGACAGAGAGAGAGATGGTAACCACACACCATAGAGACAGAGAGAGAGATGGTAACCACACACCATAGAGACAGAGAGAGAGATGGTAACCACACACCATAGAGACAGAGAGAGAGATGGTAACCACACACCATAGAGACAGAGAGAGAGAGATGGTAACCACACACCATAGAGACAGAGAGAGAGAGATGGTAACCACACACCATAGAGACAGAGAGAGAGAGATGGTAACCACACACCATAGAGACAGAGAGAGAGATGGTAACCACACACCATAGAGACAGAGAGAGAGATGGTAACCACACACCATAGAGACAGAGAGAGAGATGGTAACCCCACACCATAGAGACAGAGAGAGAGATGGTAACCACACACCATAGAGACAGAGAGAGAGATGGTAACCACACACCATAGAGACAGAGAGAGAGAATGGTAACCACACACCATAGAGACAGAGAGAGAGATGGTAACCACACACCATAGAGACAGAGAGAGAGAGATGGTAACCACACACCATAGAGACAGAGAGAGAGATGGTAACCACACACCATAGAGACAGAGAGAGATGGTAACCACACACCATAGAGACAGAGAGAGAGATGGTAACCACACACCATAGAGACAGAGAGAGAGAGATGGTAACCACACACCATAGAGACAGAGAGAGAGATGGTAACCACACACCATAGAGACAGAGAGAGAGATGGTAACCACACACCATAGAGACAGAGAGAGAGAGATGGTAACCACACACCATAGAGACAGAGAGAGAGATGGTAACCACACACCATAGAGACAGAGAGAGAGATGGTAACCACACACCATAGAGACAGAGAGAGAGTGGTAACCACACACCATAGAGACAGAGAGAGAGATGGTAACCACACACCATAGAGACAGAGAGAGAGATGGTAACCACACACCATAGAGACAGAGAGAGAGATGGTAACCACACACCATAGAGACAGAGAGAGATGGTAACCACACACCATAGAGACAGAGAGAGAAGATGGTAACCACACACCATAGAGACAGAGAGAGAGATGGTAACCACACACCATAGAGACAGAGAGAGAGATGGTAACCACACACCATAGAGACAGAGAGAGAGAGTGGTAACCACACACCATAGAGACAGAGAGAGAGAGATGGTAACCACACACCATAGAGACAGAGAGAGAGTGGTAACCACACACCATAGAGACAGAGAGAGAGATGGTAACCACACACCATAGAGACAGAGAGAGAGATGGTAACCACACACCATAGAGACAGAGAGAGAGAGATGGTAACCACACACCATAGAGACAGAGAGAGATGGTAACCACACACCATAGAGACAGAGAGAGAGATGGTAACCACACACCATAGAGACAGAGAGAGAGAGATGGTAACCACACACCATAGAGACAGAGAGAGAGATGGTAACCACACACCATAGAGACAGAGAGAGAGAGTGGTAACCACACACCATAGAGACAGAGAGAGAGATGGTAACCACACACCATAGAGACAGAGAGAGAGAGATGGTAACCACACACCATAGAGACAGAGAGAGAGAGATGGTAACCACACACCATAGAGACAGAGAGAGAGAGTGGTAACCACACACCATAGAGACAGAGAGAGAGATGGTAACCACACACCATAGAGACAGAGAGAGATGGTAACCACACACCATAGAGACAGAGAGAGAGAGATGGTAACCACACACCATAGAGACAGAGAGAGAGAGATGGTAACCACACACCATAGAGACAGAGAGAGAGATGGTAACCACACACCATAGAGACAGAGAGAGAGATGGTAACCACACACCATAGAGACAGAGAGAGAGATGGTAACCACACACCATAGAGACAGAGAGAGAGATGGTAACCACACACCATAGAGACAGAGAGAGAGAGATGGTAACCACACACCATAGAGACAGAGAGAGAGATGGTAACCACACACCATAGAGACAGAGAGAGATGGTAACCACACACCATAGAGACAGAGAGAGAGATGGTAACCACACACCATAGAGACAGAGAGAGAGATGGTAACCACACACCATAGAGACAGAGAGAGAGATGGTAACCACACACCATAGAGACAGAGAGAGAGAGTGGTAACCACACACCATAGAGACAGAGAGAGAGAGATGGTAACCACACACCATAGAGACAGAGAGAGAGATGGTAACCACACACCATAGAGACAGAGAGAGATGGTAACCACACACCATAGAGACAGAGAGAGAGATGGTAACCACACACCATAGAGACAGAGAGAGAGATGGTAACCACACACCATAGAGACAGAGAGAGAGAGATGGTAACCACACACCATAGAGACAGAGAGAGAGAGATGGTAACCACACACCATAGAGACAGAGAGAGAGATGGTAACCACACACCATAGAGACAGAGAGAGAGATGGTAACCACACACCATAGAGACAGAGAGAGAGATGGTAACCACACACCATAGAGACAGAGAGAGAGATGGTAACCACACACCATAGAGACAGAGAGAGAGATGGTAACCACACACCATAGAGACAGAGAGAGAGATGGTAACCACACACCATAGAGACAGAGAGAGAGAGATGGTAACCACACACCATAGAGACAGAGAGAGAGTGGTAACCACACACCATAGAGACAGAGAGAGAGATGGTAACCACACACCATAGAGACAGAGAGAGAGAGATGGTAACCACACACCATAGAGACAGAGAGAGAGATGGTAACCACACACCATAGAGACAGAGAGAGAGATGGTAACCACACACCATAGAGACAGAGAGAGAGATGGTAACCACACACCATAGAGACAGAGAGAGAAGATGGTAACCACACACCATAGAGACAGAGAGAGAGAGATGGTAACCACACACCATAGAGACAGAGAGAGATGGTAACCACACACCATAGAGACAGAGAGAGAGATGGTAACCACACACCATAGAGACAGAGAGAGAGATGGTAACCACACACCATAGAGACAGAGAGAGAGATGGTAACCACACACCATAGAGACAGAGAGAGAGAGATGGTAACCACACACCATAGAGACAGAGAGAGAGAGTGGTAACCACACACCATAGAGACAGAGAGAGAGATGGTAACCACACACCATAGAGACAGAGAGAGAGAGATGGTAACCACACACCATAGAGACAGAGAGAGAAGATGGTAACCACACACCATAGAGACAGAGAGAGAATGGTAACCACACACCATAGAGACAGAGAGAGAGATGGTAACCACACACCATAGAGACAGAGAGAGAGATGGTAACCACACACCATAGAGACAGAGAGAGAAGATGGTAACCACACACCATAGAGACAGAGAGAGATGGTAACCACACACCATAGAGACAGAGAGAGAGAGATGGTAACCACACACCATAGAGACAGAGAGAGAGATGGTAACCACACACCATAGAGACAGAGAGAGAGATGGTAACCACACACCATAGAGACAGAGAGAGAGAATGGTAACCACACACCATAGAGACAGAGAGAGAGATGGTAACCACACACCATAGAGACAGAGAGAGAGATGGTAACCACACACCATAGAGACAGAGAGAGAGATGGTAACCACACACCATAGAGACAGAGAGAGAGAGATGGTAACCACACACCATAGAGACAGAGAGAGAGATGGTAACCACACACCATAGAGACAGAGAGAGAGATGGTAACCACACACCATAGAGACAGAGAGAGAGATGGTAACCACACACCATAGAGACAGAGAGAGAGATGGTAACCACACACCATAGAGACAGAGAGAGAGATGGTAACCACACACCATAGAGACAGAGAGAGAAGTGGTAACCACACACCATAGAGACAGAGAGAGAGAGATGGTAACCACACACCATAGAGACAGAGAGAGAGTGGTAACCACACAACCATACGAGACAGAGAGAGAGAGATGGTAACCACACACCATAGAGACAGAGAGAGAGATGGTAACCACACACCATAGAGACAGAGAGAGAAGATGGTAACCACACACCATAGAGACAGAGAGAGAGAGATGGTAACCACACACCATAGAGACAGAGAGAGAGATGGTAACCACACACCATAGAGACAGAGAGAGAGATGGTAACCACACACCATAGAGACAGAGAGAGAGAGTGGTAACCACACACCATAGAGACAGAGAGAGAGATGGTAACCACACACCATAGAGACAGAGAGAGAGAGTGGTAACCACACACCATAGAGACAGAGAGAGAGATGGTAACCACACACCATAGAGACAGAGAGAGAGAGATGGTAACCACACACCATAGAGACAGAGAGAGAGATGGTAACCACACACCATAGAGACAGAGAGAGAGATGGTAACCACACACCATAGAGACAGAGAGAGAGAGTGGTAACCACACACCATAGAGACAGAGAGAGAGAGATGGTAACCACACACCATAGAGACAGAGAGAGAGATGGTAACCACACACCATAGAGACAGAGAGAGAGAGATGGTAACCACACACCATAGAGACAGAGAGAGATGGTAACCACACACCATAGAGACAGAGAGAGAGATGGTAACCACACACCATAGAGACAGAGAGAGAGATGGTAACCACACACCATAGAGACAGAGAGAGAGATGGTAACCACACACCATAGAGACAGAGAGAGAGATGGTAACCACACACCATAGAGACAGAGAGAGAGAGATGGTAACCACACACCATAGAGACAGAGAGAGAGAGATGGTAACCACACACCATAGAGACAGAGAGAGAGAGATGGTAACCCCACACCATAGAGACAGAGAGAGAGAGTGGTAACCACACACCATAGAGACAGAGAGAGAGATGGTAACCACACACCATAGAGACAGAGAGAGAAGATGGTAACCACACACCATAGAGACAGAGAGAGAGATGGTAACCACACACCATAGAGACAGAGAGAGAGATGGTAACCACACACCATAGAGACAGAGAGAGAGATGGTAACCACACACCATAGAGACAGAGAGAGAGAAGGTAACCCCACACCATAGAGACAGAGAGAGAGATGGTAACCACACACCATAGAGACAGAGAGAGAGATGGTAACCACACACCATAGAGACAGAGAGAGAGATGGTAACCACACACCATAGAGACAGAGAGAGATGGTAACCACACACCATAGAGACAGAGAGAGAGAGATGGTAACCACACACCATAGAGACAGAGAGAGAGATGGTAACCACACACCATAGAGACAGAGAGAGATGGTAACCACACACCATAGAGACAGAGAGAGAGAGATGGTAACCACACACCATAGAGACAGAGAGAGAGAGATGGTAACCACACACCATAGAGACAGAGAGAGAGAGATGGTAACCACACACCATAGAGACAGAGAGAGAGATGGTAACCACACACCATAGAGACAGAGAGAGAGATGGTAACCACACACCATAGAGACAGAGAGAGAGAGATGGTAACCACACACCATAGAGACAGAGAGAGAGAGATGGTAACCACACACCATAGAGACAGAGAGAGAGATGGTAACCACACACCATAGAGACAGAGAGAGAGATGGTAACCACACACCATAGAGACAGAGAGAGAGAGTGGTAACCACACACCATAGAGACAGAGAGAGAGATGGTAACCACACACCATAGAGACAGAGAGAGAGATGGTAACCACACACCATAGAGACAGAGAGAGAGAGATGGTAACCACACACCATAGAGACAGAGAGAGAGATGGTAACCACACACCATAGAGACAGAGAGAGAGATGGTAACCACACACCATAGAGACAGAGAGAGAGATGGTAACCACACACCATAGAGACAGAGAGAGAGATGGTAACCACACACCATAGAGACAGAGAGAGAGATGGTAACCACACACCATAGAGACAGAGAGAGAGATGGTAACCACACACCATAGAGACAGAGAGAGAGATGGTAACCACACACCATAGAGACAGAGAGAGATGGTAACCACACACCATAGAGACAGAGAGAGATGGTAACCCCACACCATAGAGACAGAGAGAGATGGTAACCACACACCATAGAGACAGAGAGAGAGATGGTAACCACACACCATAGAGACAGAGAGAGAGATGGTAACCACACATCATAGAGACAGAGAGAGAAGGTAACCACACACCATAGAGACAGAGAGAGAGAATGGTAACCACACACCATAGAGACAGAGAGAGATGGTAACCACACACCATAGAGACAGAGAGAGATGGTAACCACACACCATAGAGACAGAGAGAGAGATGGTAACCACACACCATAGAGACAGAGAGAGATGGTAACCACACACCATAGAGACAGAGAGAGAGATGGTAACCACACACCATAGAGACAGAGAGAGAGAGATGGTAACCCCACACCATAGAGACAGAGAGAGAGATGGTAACCACACACCATAGAGACAGAGAGAGAGAGATGGTAACCACACACCATAGAGACAGAGAGAGAGATGGTAACCACACACCATAGAGACAGAGAGAGAGAGATGGTAACCACACACCATAGAGACAGAGAGAGAGATGGTAACCACACACCATAGAGACAGAGAGAGAGATGGTAACCACACACCATAGAGACAGAGAGAGAGAGATGGTAACCACACACCATAGAGACAGAGAGAGAGAGATGGTAACCACACACCATAGAGACAGAGAGAGAGATGGTAACCACACACCATAGAGACAGAGAGAGAGAGATGGTAACCACACACCATAGAGACAGAGAGAGAGATGGTAACCACACACCATAGAGACAGAGAGAGAGATGGTAACCACACACCATAGAGACAGAGAGAGAGATGGTAACCACACACCATAGAGACAGAGAGAGAGATGGTAACCACACACCATAGAGACAGAGAGAGAGATGGTAACCACACACCATAGAGACAGAGAGAGAGATGGTAACCACACACCATAGAGACAGAGAGAGAGATGGTAACCACACACCATAGAGACAGAGAGAGAGATGGTAACCACACACCATAGAGACAGAGAGAGAGAGATGGTAACCACACACCATAGAGACAGAGAGAGAGATGGTAACCACACACCATAGAGACAGAGAGAGAGATGGTAACCACACACCATAGAGACAGAGAGAGAAGGTAACCACACACCATAGAGACAGAGAGAGAGAGGATGGTAACCACACACCATAGAGACAGAGAGAGAAGATGGTAACCACACACCATAGAGACAGAGAGAGAGATGGTAACCACACACCATAGAGACAGAGAGAGAGGATGGTAACCACACACCATAGAGACAGAGAGAGAGATGGTAACCACACACCATAGAGACAGAGAGAGAGAGATGGTAACCACACACCATAGAGACAGAGAGAGAGATGGTAACCACACACCATAGAGACAGAGAGAGAGAGATGGTAACCACACACCATAGAGACAGAGAGAGAGAGATGGTAACCACACACCATAGAGACAGAGAGAGAGATGGTAACCACACACCATAGAGACAGAGAGAGGAGATGGTAACCACACACCATAGAGACAGAGAGAGAGATGGTAACCACACACCATAGAGACAGAGAGAGAGATGGTAACCACACACCATAGAGACAGAGAGAGAGATGGTAACCACACACCATAGAGACAGAGAGAGAGTGGTAACCACACACCATAGAGACAGAGAGAGAGATGGTAACCACACACCATAGAGACAGAGAGAGAGATGGTAACCACACACCATAGAGACAGAGAGAGAGATGGTAACCACACACCATAGAGACAGAGAGAGAGATGGTAACCACACACCATAGAGACAGAGAGAGAGATGGTAACCACACACCATAGAGACAGAGAGAGAGATGGTAACCACACACCATAGAGACAGAGAGAGAGATGGTAACCACACACCATAGAGACAGAGAGAGAGATGGTAACCACACACCATAGAGACAGAGAGAGAGATGGTAACCACACACCATAGAGACAGAGAGAGAGATGGTAACCACACACCATAGAGACAGAGAGAGAGATGGTAACCACACACCATAGAGACAGAGAGAGAGTGGTAACCACACACCATAGAGACAGAGAGAGAGATGGTAACCCCACACCATAGAGACAGAGAGAGAGAATGGTAACCACACACCATAGAGACAGAGAGAGAGAGATGGTAACCACACACCATAGAGACAGAGAGAGAGATGGTAACCACACACCATAGAGACAGAGAGAGAGATGGTAACCACACACCATAGAGACAGAGAGAGAGAGATGGTAACCACACACCATAGAGACAGAGAGAGAGAGATGGTAACCACACACCATAGAGACAGAGAGAGAGATGGTAACCACACACCATAGAGACAGAGAGAGAGATGGTAACCACACACCATAGAGACAGAGAGAGAGATGGTAACCACACACCATAGAGACAGAGAGAGAGATGGTAACCACACACCATAGAGACAGAGAGAGAGATGGTAACCACACACCATAGAGACAGAGAGAGAGATGGTAACCACACACCATAGAGACAGAGAGAGAGATGGTAACCACACACCATAGAGACAGAGAGAGAGATGGTAACCACACACCATAGAGACAGAGAGAGAGATGGTAACCACACACCATAGAGACAGAGAGAGAGATGGTAACCACACACCATAGAGACAGAGAGAGATGGTAACCACACACCATAGAGACAGAGAGAGAGATGGTAACCACACACCATAGAGACAGAGAGAGAGAGATGGTAACCACACACCATAGAGACAGAGAGAGAGATGGTAACCACACACCATAGAGACAGAGAGAGAGATGGTAACCACACACCATAGAGACAGAGAGAGAGATGGTAACCACACACCATAGAGACAGAGAGAGAGAGATGGTAACCACACACCATAGAGACAGAGAGAGAGATGGTAACCACACACCATAGAGACAGAGAGAGAGAGATGGTAACCACACACCATAGAGACAGAGAGAGAGATGGTAACCACACACCATAGAGACAGAGAGAGAGATGGTAACCACACACCATAGAGACAGAGAGAGAGATGGTAACCACACACCATAGAGACAGAGAGAGAGATGGTAACCACACACCATAGAGACAGAGAGAGAGATGGTAACCACACACCATAGAGACAGAGAGAGAGATGGTAACCACACACCATAGAGACAGAGAGAGAGATGGTAACCACACACCATAGAGACAGAGAGAGAGATGGTAACCACACACCATAGAGACAGAGAGAGAGATGGTAACCACACACCATAGAGACAGAGAGAGAGATGGTAACCACACACCATAGAGACAGAGAGAGAGATGGTAACCACACACCATAGAGACAGAGAGAGAGATGGTAACCACACACCATAGAGACAGAGAGAGAGATGGTAACCACACACCATAGAGACAGAGAGAGAGATGGTAACCACACACCATAGAGACAGAGAGAGAGATGGTAACCACACACCATAGAGACAGAGAGAGAGATGGTAACCACACACCATAGAGACAGAGAGAGAGATGGTAACCACACACCATAGAGACAGAGAGAGAGAGTGGTAACCACACACCATAGAGACAGAGAGAGAGATGGTAACCACACACCATAGAGACAGAGAGAGAGATGGTAACCACACACCATAGAGACAGAGAGAGATGGTAACCACACACCATAGAGACAGAGAGAGAGATGGTAACCACACACCATAGAGACAGAGAGAGAGTGGTAACCACACACCATAGAGACAGAGAGAGAGAGATGGTAACCACACACCATAGAGACAGAGAGAGAGAGATGGTAACCACACACCATAGAGACAGAGAGAGAGATGGTAACCACACACCATAGAGACAGAGAGAGAGATGGTAACCACACACCATAGAGACAGAGAGAGAGATGGTAACCACACACCATAGAGACAGAGAGAGAGATGGTAACCACACACCATAGAGACAGAGAGAGAGATGGTAACCACACACCATAGAGACAGAGAGAGAGATGGTAACCACACACCATAGAGACAGAGAGAGAGATGGTAACCACACACCATAGAGACAGAGAGAGAGATGGTAACCACACACCATAGAGACAGAGAGAGAGATGGTAACCCCACACCATAGAGACAGAGAGAGAGATGGTAACCACACACCATAGAGACAGAGAGAGAGAGATGGTAACCACACACCATAGAGACAGAGAGAGATGGTAACCACACACCATAGAGACAGAGAGAGAGATGGTAACCACACACCATAGAGACAGAGAGAGATGGTAACCACACACCATAGAGACAGAGAGAGAGATGGTAACCACACACCATAGAGACAGAGAGAGAGATGGTAACCACACACCATAGAGACAGAGAGAGAGAGATGGTAACCACACACCATAGAGACAGAGAGAGAGATGGTAACCACACACCATAGAGACAGAGAGAGAGATGGTAACCACACACCATAGAGACAGAGAGAGAGATGGTAACCACACACCATAGAGACAGAGAGAGAGATGGTAACCACACACCATAGAGACAGAGAGAGAGATGGTAACCACACACCATAGAGACAGAGAGAGAGATGGTAACCACACACCATAGAGACAGAGAGAGAGATGGTAACCACACACCATAGAGACAGAGAGAGAGATGGTAACCACACACCATAGAGACAGAGAGAGAGAGATGGTAACCACACACCATAGAGACAGAGAGAGAGATGGTAACCACACACCATAGAGACAGAGAGAGAGAGATGGTAACCACACACCATAGAGACAGAGATGGTAACCATACACCATAGAGACAGAGATGGTAACCACACACCATAGAGACAGAGAGAGAGATGGTAACCACACACCATAGAGACAGAGAGAGATGGTAACCACACACCATAGAGACAGAGAGAGAGATGGTAACCACACACCATAGAGACAGAGAGAGAGATGGTAACCACACACCATAGAGACAGAGAGAGAGATGGTAACCACACACCATAGAGACAGAGAGAGAGATGGTAACCACACACCATAGAGACAGAGAGAGAGAATGGTAACCACACACCATAGAGACAGAGAGAGAGATGGTAACCACACACCATAGAGACAGAGAGAGAGATGGTAACCACACACCATAGAGACAGAGAGAGAGATGGTAACCACACACCATAGAGACAGAGAGAGAGATGGTAACCACACACCATAGAGACAGAGAGAGATGGTAACCACACACCATAGAGACAGAGAGAGAGATGGTAACCACACACCATAGAGACAGAGAGAGATGGTAACCACACACCATAGAGACAGAGAGAGAGATGGTAACCACACACCATAGAGACAGAGAGAGATGGTAACCACACACCATAGAGACAGAGAGAGATGGTAACCACACACCATAGAGACAGAGATGGTAACCACACACCATAGAGACAGAGAGAGAGATGGTAACCACACACCATAGAGACAGAGAGAGATGGTAACCACACACCATAGAGACAGAGAGAGATGGTAACCACACACCATAGAGACAGAGATGGTAACCACACACCATAGAGACAGAGATGGTAACCACACACCATAGAGACAGAGAGAGAGATGGTAACCACACACCATAGAGACAGAGAGAGAGATGGTAACCACACACCATAGAGACAGAGAGAGAGATGGTAACCACACACCATAGAGACAGAGAGAGAGATGGTAACCACACACCATAGAGACAGAGAGAGAAGATGGTAACCACACACCATAGAGACAGAGAGAGAGATGGTAACCACACACCATAGAGACAGAGAGATGGTAACCACACACCATAGAGACAGAGAGAGAGATGGTAACCACACACCATAGAGACAGAGAGAGATGGTAACCACACACCATAGAGACAGAGAGAGATGGTAACCACACACCATAGAGACAGAGAGAGAGTGGTAACCACACACCATAGAGACAGAGAGAGAGATGGTAACCACACACCATAGAGACAGAGAGAGAGATGGTAACCACACACCATAGAGACAGAGAGAGAGATGGTAACCCCACACCATAGAGACAGAGAGAGAGAGATGGTAACCCCACACCATAGAGACAGAGAGAGAGAGATGGTAACCACACACCATAGAGACAGAGAGAGAGATGGTAACCCCACACCATAGAGACAGAGAGAGAGAGATGGTAACCACACATCATAGAGACAGAGAGAGATGGTAACCACACACCATAGAGACAGAGAGAGAGAGTGGTAACCACACACCATAGAGACAGAGAGAGAGAGATGGTAACCACACACCATAGAGACAGAGAGAGAGATGGTAACCACACACCATAGAGACAGAGAGAGAGATGGTAACCACACACCATAGAGACAGAGAGAGAGAGATGGTAACCACACACCATAGAGACAGAGAGAGATGGTAACCACACACCATAGAGACAGAGAGAGAGATGGTAACCACACACCATAGAGACAGAGAGAGATGGTAACCACACACCATAGAGACAGAGAGAGAGATGGTAACCCCACACCATAGAGACAGAGAGAGATGGTAACCACACACCATAGAGACAGAGAGAGAGATGGTAACCACACACCATAGAGACAGAGAGAGATGGTAACCACACACCATAGAGACAGAGAGAGATGGTAACCACACACCATAGAGACAGAGAGAGAGATGGTAACCACACACCATAGAGACAGAGAGAGAGAGATGGTAACCACACACCATAGAGACAGAGAGAGAGATGGTAACCACACACCATAGAGACAGAGAGAGAGATGGTAACCACACACCATAGAGACAGAGAGAGAGATGGTAACCACACACCATAGAGACAGAGAGAGAGAGATGGTAACCACACACCATAGAGACAGAGAGAGAGATGGTAACCACACACCATAGAGACAGAGAGAGAGATGGTAACCACACACCATAGAGACAGAGAGAGAGATGGTAACCACACACCATAGAGACAGAGAGAGAGATGGTAACCACACACCATAGAGACAGAGAGAGATGGTAACCACACACCATAGAGACAGAGAGAGAGATGGTAACCACACACCATAGAGACAGAGAGAGAGATGGTAACCACACACCATAGAGACAGAGAGAGAGAGATGGTAACCACACACCATAGAGACAGAGAGAGAGAGATGGTAACCACACACCATAGAGACAGAGAGAGAAGATGGTAACCACACACCATAGAGACAGAGAGAGAGATGGTAACCACACACCATAGAGACAGAGAGAGAGATGGTAACCACACACCATAGAGACAGAGAGAGAGATGGTAACCACACACCATAGAGACAGAGAGAGAAGATGGTAACCACACACCATAGAGACAGAGAGAGAGATGGTAACCACACACCATAGAGACAGAGAGAGAGATGGTAACCACACACCATAGAGACAGAGAGAGAGATGGTAACCACACACCATAGAGACAGAGAGAGAGATGGTAACCACACACCATAGAGACAGAGAGAGAGTGGTAACCACACACCATAGAGACAGAGAGAGAGAGATGGTAACCACACACCATAGAGACAGAGAGAGAGAGATGGTAACCCCACACCATAGAGACAGAGAGAGAGAGATGGTAACCACACACCATAGAGACAGAGAGAGAGAGATGGTAACCCCACACCATAGAGACAGAGAGAGAGATGGTAACCACACACCATAGAGACAGAGAGAGAGAGATGGTAACCACACACCATAGAGACAGAGAGAGAGAGATGGTAACCACACACCATAGAGACAGAGAGAGAGAGATGGTAACCACACACCATAGAGACAGAGAGAGAGATGGTAACCACACACCATAGAGACAGAGAGAGAGTGGTAACCACACACCATAGAGACAGAGAGAGAGATGGTAACCACACACCATAGAGACAGAGAGAGAGATGGTAACCACACACCATAGAGACAGAGAGAGATGGTAACCACACACCATAGAGACAGAGAGAGAGAGATGGTAACCACACACCATAGAGACAGAGAGAGATGGTAACCACACACCATAGAGACAGAGAGAGAGATGGTAACCACACACCATAGAGACAGAGAGAGAGAGATGGTAACCACACACCATAGAGACAGAGAGATGGTAACCACACACCATAGAGACAGAGAGAGAGAGATGGTAACCACACACCATAGAGACAGAGAGAGAGAGATGGTAACCACACACCATAGAGACAGAGAGAGAGATGGTAACCACACACCATAGAGACAGAGAGAGAGAGATGGTAACCACACACCATAGAGACAGAGAGAGAGAGATGGTAACCACACACCATAGAGACAGAGAGAGAGATGGTAACCACACACCATAGAGACAGAGAGAGAGATGGTAACCACACACCATAGAGACAGAGAGAGAGATGGTAACCACACACCATAGAGACAGAGAGAGAGATGGTAACCACACACCATAGAGACAGAGAGAGAGATGGTAACCACACACCATAGAGACAGAGAGAGAGATGGTAACCACACACCATAGAGACAGAGAGAGATGGTAACCACACACCATAGAGACAGAGAGAGAGATGGTAACCACACACCATAGAGACAGAGAGAGATGGTAACCACACACCATAGAGACAGAGAGAGAGAGATGGTAACCACACACCATAGAGACAGAGAGAGAGATGGTAACCACACACCATAGAGACAGAGAGAGAGAGATGGTAACCACACACCATAGAGACAGAGAGAGAGATGGTAACCACACACCATAGAGACAGAGAGAGAGATGGTAACCACACACCATAGAGACAGAGAGAGAGATGGTAACCACACACCATAGAGACAGAGAGAGAGATGGTAACCACACATCATAGAGACAGAGAGAGAGATGGTAACCACACACCATAGAGACAGAGAGAGATGGTAACCACACACCATAGAGACAGAGAGATGGTAACCACACACCATAGAGACAGAGAGAGATGGTAACCACACACCATAGAGACAGAGAGAGAGATGGTAACCACACACCATAGAGACAGAGAGAGATGGTAACCACACACCATAGAGAGAGAGAGATGGTAACCACACACCATAGAGACAGAGAGAGATGGTAACCACACACCATAGAGACAGAGAGAGAGATGGTAACCACACACCATAGAGACAGAGAGAGAGAGAGATGGTAACCACACACCATAGAGACAGAGAGAGAGATGGTAACCACACACCATAGAGACAGAGAGAGATGGTAACCACACACCATAGAGACAGAGAGAGATGGTAACCACACACCATAGAGACAGAGAGAGAGATGGTAACCACACACCATAGAGACAGAGAGAGATGGTAACCACACACCATAGAGACAGAGAGAGAGAGAGATGGTAACCACACACCATAGAGACAGAGAGAGATGGTAACCACACACCATAGAGACAGAGAGAGAGATGGTAACCACACACCATAGAGACAGAGAGAGAGATGGTAACCACACACCATAGAGACAGAGAGAGAGAGAGATGGTAACCACACACCATAGAGACAGAGAGAGATGGTAACCACACACCATAGAGACAGAGAGAGATGGTAACCACACACCATAGAGACAGAGAGAGAGATGGTAACCACACACCATAGAGACAGAGAGAGAGAGATGGTAACCACACACCATAGAGACAGAGAGAGATGGTAACCACACATCATAGAGATTGACAGAGGGCTCTGGATGGATAGCATGGACAGTTCCATTTGTAAGGACGGAACATGTGGCATACATACATACATACATACATACATACATACATACATACATACATACATACATACATACATACATACATACATACATACATACATACATACATAATATATATGGAAAGATTTAGAGTTAGAAAGTTTAATAAATTTTTCTAACTTTATATCTATACCTCTGGGCCATTTTTCCATATCTATACCTCTGGGCCATCTTTCCATATCTATACCTCTGGGCCATCTTTCCATATCTATATCTCTGGGCCATCTTTCCATATCTATACCTCTGGGCCATCTTTCCATATCTATACCTCTGGGCCATCTTTCCATATCTATACCTCTGGGCCATCTTTCCATATCTATACCTCTGGGCCATCTTTCCATATCTATACCTCTGGGCCATTTTTCCATATCTATACCTCTGGGCCATTTTTCCATATATATACCTCTGGGCCATCTTTCCATATCTATACCTCTGGGCCATCTTTCCATATCTATACCTCTGGGCCATCTTTCCATATCTATACCTCTGGGCCATCTTTCCATATCTATACCTCTGGGCCATCTTTCCATATCTATACCTCTGGGCCATCTTTCCATATCTATACCTCTGGGCCATTTTTCCATATCTATACCTCTGGGCCATTTTTCCATATCTATACCTCTGGCCCATCTTTCCATATCTATACCTCTGGGCCATCTTTCCATATCTATACCTCTGGGCCATCTTTCCATATCTATACCTCTGGGCCATTTTTCCATATCTATGACACACAAATACACAGAAATGGGATTAACACATGCACACACACACACACACACTTACCCGTGAGGGTCTCATTGCAGTGTAGATGGCGGTGTAGGGGACTGATTGGCTCTTCATAATGCTCATCACCTGTCCAATCACCTCATCTAACACACACAGACAGACACACCAAGTTAGGCTCTTCATAATGCTCATCACCTGTCCAATCACCTCATCTAACACACACAGACACACCAAGTTAGTCTCTTCATAATGCTCATCACCTGTCCAATCACCTCATCTAACACACACAGACACACCAAGTTAGTCTTCAGCGATCTGCACCATACTGTAATAAGGAACACAGTGAATGCAGGTGATGTTTGTCCCAGCAGAGCCACGGTACAGCAGAACAGTAGAACACACTACTAGAACAGTAGAATAATACTGTAGAAAAGACCAGTAGACCAGTAAAACAGTAGACCAGTAAAACAGTAGACCAGTAGACCAGTAAAACAGTAGACCAATAAAACAGTAGACCAGTAGACCAGTAAAACAGTAGACCAGTAAAACAGTAGACCAGTAAAACAGTAGACCAGTAAAACAGTAGACCAGTAGACCAGTAAAACAGTAGACCAGTAGACCAGTAGACCAGTAAAACAGTAGACCAGTAAAACAGTAGACCAGTAGACCAGTAGACCAGTAGACCAGTAAAACAGTAGACCGGTAGACCAGTAGACCGGTAGACCAGTAGACCAGTAGACCAGTAGACCAGTAGACCAGTAAAACAGTAGACCAGTAAAACAGTAGACCAGTAAAACAGTAGACCAGTAGACCAGTAAAACAGTAGACCAGTAGACCGGTAGACCAGTAGACCAGTAAAACAGTAGACCAGTAGACCAGTAGACCAGTAAAACAGTAGACCGGTAGACCAGTAGACCAGTAAAACAGTAGACCAGTAGACCAGTAAAACAGTAGACCAGTAAAACAGTAGACCAGTAGACCAGTAAAACAGTAGACCAGTAAAACAGTAGACCAGTAGACCAGTAAAACAGTAGACCAGTAGACCAGTAGACCAGTAAAACAGTAGACCAGTAGACCAGTAAAACAGTAGAACAGTAGACCAGTAAAACAGTAGACCAGTAAAACAGTAGACCAGTAGACCAGTAGACCAGTAGACCAGTAGACCAGTAAAACAGTAGACCAGTAGACCAGTAAAACAGTAGACCAGTAAAACAGTAGACCAGTAGACCAGTAAAACAGTAGACCAGTAAAACAGTAGACCAGTAGACCAGTAAAACAGTAGACCGGTAGACCAGTAGACCAGTAAAACAGTAGACCAGTAGACCAGTAAAACAGTAGACCAGTAAAACAGTAGACCAGTAGACCAGTAAAACAGTAGACCAGTAAAACAGTAGACCAGTAGACCAGTAAAACAGTAGACCAGTAGACCAGTAGACCAGTAGACCAGTAAAACAGTAGACCAGTAGACCAGTAGACCAGTAAAACAGTAGACCAGTAAAACAGTAGACCAGTAGACCAGTAAAACAGTAGACCGGTAGACCAGTAGACCAGTAAAACAGTAGACCAGTAGACCAGTAAAACAGTAGACCAGTAAAACAGTAGACCAGTAGACCAGTAAAACAGTAGACCAGTAGACCAGTAGACCAGTAGACCAGTAAAACAGTAGACCAGTAAAACAGTAGACCAGTAGACCAGTAGACCAGTAGACCAGTAAAACAGTAGACCAGTAGACCAGTAAAACAGTAGACCAGTAAAACAGTAAAACAGTAGACCAGTAAAACAGTAGACCAGTAAAACAGTAGACCAGTAAAACAGTAGACCAGTAGACCAGTAGACCAGTAGAACAGTAGACCAGTAGACCAGTAAAACAGTAGACCAGTAGACCAGTAAAACAGTAGACCAGTAAAACAGTAGACCAGTAAAACAGTAGACCAGTAGACCAGTAGACCAGTAGACCAGTAGACCAGTAGACCAGTAGACCAGTAAAACAGTAGACCAGTAAAACAGTAGACCAGTAAAACAGTAGACCAGTAAAACAGTAGACCAGTAGACCAGTAGACCAGTAAAACAGTAGACCAGTAAAACAGTAGACCAGTAGACCAGTAGACCAGTAAAACAGTAGACCAGTAAAACAGTAGACCAGTAAAACAGTAGACCAGTAGACCAGTAAAACAGTAGACCAGTAGACCGGTAGACCAGTAGACCAGTAAAACAGTAGACCAGTAAAACAGTAGACCAGTAAAACAGTAGACCAGTAAAACAGTAGACCAGTAAAACAGTAGACCAGTAGACCAGTAGACCAGTAAAACAGTAGACCAGTAAAACAGTAGACCAGTAGACCAGTAGACCAGTAAAACAGTAGACCAGTAAAACAGTAGACCAGTAAAACAGTAGACCAGTAGACCAGTAAAACAGTAGACCAGTAGACCGGTAGACCAGTAGACCAGTAAAACAGTAGACCAGTAGACCAGTAGACCAGTAAAACAGTAGACCGGTAGACCAGTAGACCAGTAAAACAGTAGACCAGTAGACCAGTAAAACAGTAGACCAGTAAAACAGTAGACCAGTAGACCAGTAAAACAGTAGACCAGTAAAACAGTAGACCAGTAGACCAGTAAAACAGTAGACCAGTAGACCAGTAGACCAGTAAAACAGTAGACCAGTAGACCAGTAAAACAGTAGAACAGTAGACCAGTAAAACAGTAGACCAGTAAAACAGTAGACCAGTAGACCAGTAGACCAGTAGACCAGTAGACCAGTAAAACAGTAGACCAGTAGACCAGTAAAACAGTAGACCAGTAAAACAGTAGACCAGTAGACCAGTAAAACAGTAGACCAGTAAAACAGTAGACCAGTAGACCAGTAAAACAGTAGACCGGTAGACCAGTAGACCAGTAAAACAGTAGACCAGTAGACCAGTAAAACAGTAGACCAGTAAAACAGTAGACCAGTAGACCAGTAAAACAGTAGACCAGTAAAACAGTAGACCAGTAGACCAGTAAAACAGTAGACCAGTAGACCAGTAGACCAGTAGACCAGTAAAACAGTAGACCAGTAGACCAGTAGACCAGTAAAACAGTAGACCAGTAAAACAGTAGACCAGTAGACCAGTAAAACAGTAGACCGGTAGACCAGTAGACCAGTAAAACAGTAGACCAGTAGACCAGTAAAACAGTAGACCAGTAAAACAGTAGACCAGTAGACCAGTAAAACAGTAGACCAGTAGACCAGTAGACCAGTAGACCAGTAAAACAGTAGACCAGTAAAACAGTAGACCAGTAGACCAGTAGACCAGTAAAACAGTAGACCAGTAGACCAGTAAAACAGTAGACCAGTAAAACAGTAAAACAGTAGACCAGTAAAACAGTAGACCAGTAAAACAGTAGACCAGTAAAACAGTAGACCAGTAGACCAGTAGACCAGTAGAACAGTAGACCAGTAGACCAGTAAAACAGTAGACCAGTAGACCAGTAAAACAGTAGACCAGTAAAACAGTAGACCAGTAAAACAGTAGACCAGTAGACCAGTAGACCAGTAGAACAGTAGACCAGTAGACCAGTAGACCAGTAAAACAGTAGACCAGTAAAACAGTAGACCAGTAAAACAGTAGACCAGTAAAACAGTAGACCAGTAGACCAGTAGACCAGTAAAACAGTAGACCAGTAAAACAGTAGACCAGTAGACCAGTAGACCAGTAAAACAGTAGACCAGTAAAACAGTAGACCAGTAAAACAGTAGACCAGTAGACCAGTAAAACAGTAGACCAGTAAAACAGTAGACCAGTAGACCAGTAAAACAGTAGACCAGTAAAACAGTAGACCAGTAGACCAGTAAAACAGTAGACCAGTAGACCAGTAGACCAGTAGACCAGTAAAACAGTAGACCAGTAGACCAGTAAAACAGTAGACCAGTAAAACAGTAAAACAGTAGACCAGTAAAACAGTAGACCAGTAAAACAGTAGACCAGTAAAACAGTAGACCAGTAGACCAGTAGACCAGTAGAACAGTAGACCAGTAGACCAGTAAAACAGTAAAACAGTAGACCAGTAAAACAGTAGACCAGTAAAACAGTAGACCAGTAAAACAGTAGACCAGTAGACCAGTAGACCAGTAGAACAGTAGACCAGTAGACCAGTAGACCAGTAAAACAGTAGACCAGTAAAACAGTAGACCAGTAAAACAGTAGACCAGTAAAACAGTAGACCAGTAGACCAGTAGACCAGTAAAACAGTAGACCAGTAAAACAGTAGACCAGTAGACCAGTAGACCAGTAAAACAGTAGACCAGTAAAACAGTAGACCAGTAAAACAGTAGACCAGTAGACCAGTAAAACAGTAGACCAGTAAAACAGTAGACCAGTAGACCAGTAAAACAGTAGACCAGTAAAACAGTAGACCAGTAGACCAGTAGACCAGTAAAACAGTAGACCAGTAAAACAGTAGACCAGTAGACCAGTAGACCAGTAGACCAGTAGACCAGTAGACCAGTAGACCAGTAGACCAGTAAAACAGTAGACCAGTAAAACAGTAGACCAGTAAAACAGTAGACCAGTAGACCAGTAAAACAGTAGACCAGTAAAACAGTAGACCAGTAGACCAGTAAAACAGTAGACCAGTAAAACAGTAGACCAGTAGACCAGTAGACCAGTAAAACAGTAGACCAGTAAAACAGTATAACGTTAGAACACTCACCATTTCCATTGAGAACTTCCTTAGCAGACATCAGATCAGCCCTATTATAAACCACAATCAGGTAAACCACACCCATATTCGTATAAACCACACCCATAAAAAACAGACCAGTGTGAAAAGCAGAATCATGTGTGTGTGTGTGTGTGTGTGTGTGTGTGTGTGTGTGTGTGTGTGTGTGTGTGTGTGTGTGTGTGTGTGTGTGTGTGTGTGTGTGTGTGTGTGTGTGTGTGTGTGTGTGTGTGTGTGTGTGTTTGTGTTTATACTTGGTGCTGTAGGGTAGTCTGAAGACTAGCAGGGTGTGTGTGTGTGTGTGTGTGTGTGTGTGTGTGTGTGTGTGTGTGTGTGTGTGTGTGTGTTTATACTTGGTGCTGTAGGGTAGTCTGAAGACTAGCAGGGCGGGGGTAGAAGCATTTAGTCGTAGCTGGCTGAGGGTCTCTGGTTCCATGTAGAGAGAAGAGGTGTCTAATTGATCCTGGAGCTGACCAATCACAGCACTGGATGCTGGCCAGGCCACGGCAGGCAGGACCAATGGGGAAGGGCTGGAGAGGAGCGCCTCCTCTAGGTTAGGGAAGGCACTGTCCTGCCTGTTGCCAAACGCCCCTCCGTACATGGTGAAGTCCTCAATGCTCATCTGGCGGGGGAGAGAGAGAAAGATTCACACAAACAGTAAAAGACATAGGCTAACTAATATATGGGTTACAAAGGTAGGTAGGTGTGTGTGTATAACCTTGTCCTGCAGGAAGAGCAGTACGTTGCGCGGGGCGGACCCCAGGGCGGTCTCCAGGTATGAGCTCAGCTGACTGAAACCCACTACGTGACCAGCAGCAGGAACCGCCTGAGACGGCAGACCAGACCTGGAACCGTTCAGGAGGGCCAAAACATTACCAAACACGGAACAGGAATAACTAAGAGGACGGTTGGCATGTCCCATTATTACACCATGTTGCCTGACGAGCAAAACACAATACAACTTCATTATCCATCGCATTTAACAGTCATATCAAAGCGGTCACTAAAACAGCATTCTATCATCTAAAAAATATAGCCAGAATCAAAGGCTTGGTGTCCCAAAAAGATAAAGAGAAGCTCATCCATGCTTTCATCTCTAGTAGGGTCGACTACTGTAATGGCCTCTTAACAGGACTCCAGGAAAAGACTGTAAAACAGCTGCAGCTCATTCAGAATGCAGCTGCTAGAACGTTAACCAGGACCAAGAGAACGGAGCACATCACTCCGGTTCTTACATCTTTACATTGGCTTCCAGGCAGTTACAGAATTGATTTCAAAGTGGTGCTTTTAGTTTATAAATCTTTGAATGGTTTAGTACCCGAGTACATGTCTGATATGTTTGAAGAATATAAACCGAGCAGGGCTCTTAGATCCATGAACACAGGTCAGCTAGTAGAGCACAGAGCCCAAACTAAACATGGAGACGCTGCGTTTAGCACTTATGCTGTACACAACTGGAATAAACTACCAGAAGATCTTAGATATGCCCCAAACGTATCCATTATTAAATCCAGGTTAAAAACACTTCTCTTTTCACGTGCCTACGACTGAGCACTTAAACTGAACCACACTGTTTAGCCTTATAGCTTCCTATGGTTTTATCCCATTTTTAATTTTTAATCTTTATATGTTTTTTTTTAAATTGTATTTTTATTATTATTATGTTTTCATAATTTTTGATAAACATCTTTGTAAAGCACATTGAATTGCTTCGATGTATGAATTGTGCTATATAAATAAACTTGCTTGCTTGCTAAAGTAAAAAGTAGCCCTTGGGTTAGTTAGGGTTGAAGTAGAAAGTAGCCCTTGGGTTAGTTAGGGTTAAAGTAAAAACTAGCCCTTGGGTTAGTTAGGGTTAAAGTAAAAACAAGCCCTTGGGTTAGTTAGGGTTAAAGTAAAAACTAGCCCTTGGGTTAGTTAGGGTTAGGTTTGGGTTAGTCTGATTAAATCAGGCTGTAATACACCATTATGTGTTAGTATATACAGCCTGAATCTCATGCCTGCAAAATCCTGTAAAATGTTCCTTACAAGCCAGAATGTTGAATAAAATTACATTTAAACTTATTCTACTGTGGTTTGTCCTTCAGCTGCTCTACATTTTTGACACAAAATACACAGAAAAGTATTGTTGATATTCCATTATTAGAGAGCTGGTAGGGATATGGTTGGTACTGAATTAAAATGAGTTTTGTATTGGTCCTCCCTCGCCAATAGCTAGCACGCCATGCCAATGAAACGTCTATATTCTGAATCAGGGGTGGATGGAGAACAATCAACACATTTTTTGTTTGAATCATAGATTTCTTTGAAGAATGAATTCCCAATAAAATAAATAAAAAAGGTTGATTGTTCTCCACCCTCCCATGATTCTGAATATAACATTTTGTTAGTGTGGTGTTAATTTTTTTATTACAATTTTAGTCATTTAGCAGACGCTCTTATCTAGAGTGACTTACAGATTGTTCACCTAGTCGGTTCAAGGATTCGAACCAACAACCTTTTGGTAACTGGCTCAATGCTCTTAGCCGCTAGGATACCTGCTGCCCGTTTTTTTGTGTGTTTTTTTTAAGTGTACGGGAATGACTCACGACGGAGAGTTAGATAATAGTTTACTCAGGTAGTAAGACATACTGGTCATGACATCCTAATCAGGCACTGATAATACACCTGCATATACAGTGCATTCGGAAAGTATTCAGACCCCTTGACTTTTTCCACATTTTGTTAGGTTACAGCCTTATTCTAAAATGGATTAAATTGTTTGTTTTTCTCATCAATCTACACATAATACCCCAAAATGACAAAGCAAAAACAGGTTTTTAGAAATATTTCCAAATGTATTAAAAATTGAAAAACTGAAATATCACATTTACAGAAGTACTCAGACCCTTTACTTAGTTTCTCCCATTCTTCTATGCAGATCCTCTCAAGCTCTGTCAGGTTGGATGGGGAGCGTCGCTGCACAGCAATTTTCAGGTCTCTCCAGAGATGTTTGATCGGGTTCAAGTCCGGGCTCTGGCTGGGCCACTCAAGGACATTCAGAGACTTGTCCCGAAGCCACTCCTGCGTTGTCTTGGCTGTGTGCTTAGGGTCGTCGCCCCAATCTGAGGTCCTGAGCACTCTGGAGCAGGTTTTCATCAAGGATCTCTCTGTACTTTGCTCCGTTCATCTTTCCCTCGATCCTGACTAGTCTCCCAGTCCCTGCCGCTAAAAAACATCCCCACAGCATAATGCTGCCACCACCATGCTTCACCGTAGGGATGGTGCCAGGTTTCCTCCAGACGTGACGCTCGGCATTCAGGCCAAAGTGTTTAATCTTGGTTTCATCAGACCAGAGAATCTTGTTTCTCATGGTCTGAGAGTCCTTTAGGTGCCTTTTGGCAAATTCCAAGCGGGCTGTCATGTGCCTTTTACTGAGGAATGGCTTCCGTCTGGCCACTCTACCATAAAGGCCTGATTGGTGGAGTCCTGCAGAGGTGGTTGTCCTTCTGCTAGGTTCTCCCAACTCCACAGAGGAACTTTGGAGCTTTTTCAGAATGACCATCGGGTTCTTGGTCACCTCCCTGACCAAGGCCCTTCTCGCCCGATTGCTCAGTTTGGCCGGGCGGCCAGCTCTAGAAAGTGGTTCCAAACTTCTTCCATTTAAGAATGATGGAGGCCACTGTGTTCTTGGTGACCTTCAATGCTGCAGACATTTTTTGGTACCCTTCCCCAGATTTGTGCCTCAACACAATCCTGTCTCGGAGCTCTTAAACCTCATGGCTTGGTTTTTGCTCTGACATGCACTGTCAACTGTGGTACCTTATATAGACAGGTGTGTGCCTTTCCAAATCATGTCTAATCAATTGAGTCTCATAGCAAAGGGTCTGAAAACGTATGTAAATACGGTATTTCTGTTTTTTTATTATGGGGTATTCTGTGTAGTTTGATGAGGAAAACAAATAATGTAATACATTTTAGAATAGGGATGTAACTTAACAAAATGTGGAAAAAGTCAAGGGGTCTGAATACTTTCCAAATGCACTGTAGGTGGCCTACTAGGCTGATAATACACCTGTATATACACTAAACAACAATATAAAATGCAACATGCAACAATTTTTTAGATTTTACTGAGTTACAGTTCATATAAGGACATTAGTCAATTGAAATAAATAAATTAGGCCCTAATCTATAAATTTCACATGACTGGGAATACAGATATGCATCTGTTGGTAACAGATACCTTAAAAAAAGAAAACCAGTCAGTATCTGGTGTGACCACCATTTGCCTCATGCAGCGCGACACATCTCCTTCGCATAGAGTTGATCAGGCTGTTGATTTTGGCCTGTGGAATGTTGTCCCACTCCTCTTCAATGGCTGTGTGAAGTTGCTGGATATTGGCAGGAACTGGAACAGGCTGTCGTACACATCAATCCAGAGCATCTCAAACGTGCTCAATGGGTGACATGTCTGGTGAGTATGCAGGCCATGGAAGAACTGGGACATTTTCAGCTTCCAGGAATTGTGTACAGATCCTTGCGACATGGGGCTGTGCATTATCATGCTGAAATATGAGGTGATGGCGGCGGATGAATGGCATGACAATGGGATGTCGTCACGGTATCTCTGTGCATTCAAATTGCCATAGATAAAATGCAATTGTGTTTGTTGTTTGTAGCTCATGCCTGTTCACAATGCTGACATCAGCAAACCGCACGCCCACATGACGCCATACATGCTGTTTGCCATCTGCAAGGTACCGTTATGATTCATCCGTGAACAGCACTGACAGTTTGAGCAGAAATTATTTTGTTTGTGCAAATCCACAGTTCCATCAGCTGTCCGGTGGCTGATCTCAGACCATCCCGCAGGTGAAGAAGCCGGATGTGTAGATCCTGGACTGGCGTGGTCTGCAGTTGTGAGGCCGGTTGGACGTACTGACAAATTCTCTAAAAACGACGTTTTAATGAACATTCAATTCTCTGTCAACAGCTCTGGTGGACATTCCTGTAGTCAGCATGCCAATTGAACACTCCCTCAAAACTTGAGACATCTGTGGCATTGTGTTGTGTGACAAAACTGCACATTTTAGAGTGGCCTTTTATTGTCCCCAGCACAAGGTGCACCTGTGTAATGATCATGCTGTTTAATCAGCTTCTTGATATGCCACACCTGTCAGGTGGATGGATTATATTCGCAAAGGGGAAATGGTCACTAAGAGGGATGTAAACTAATTTGTGCACAAACGTTTGTGCGTATGGAAAATGTAATATGCCATTTAGCAGTATTGGATCTTTTATTTCAGCTCATGAAACATGGGACCAACACTTTACATGTTGCGTTTATATTTTTTGTTCAGTGTATGTAAAATCGGATTTCATGGCGTCCCAATCTTTAAATATTTCTGTTCCCAAGAAATTTGAGCTCGATGTGTCCATAAACCAGAATACACATTTATTTGTTGCTGGGAATTACCGCCCCCTGCTGCCATGGTGATGCTGTACAGTACATTCGGAAAGTATTCAGACCCATCAACTTTTTCCACATTTTGTTAAATTAGCCTTATTCTAAAATGGATTAAATACATTTTGTTCGTCAATCTACACACAATACCCCATAATGACAAAGCAAAAACAGGTTAAGAAAGTTTTGCAAATATATTAAAGATACAAAACAATTAAGCATACCCCAATTGCTCAGTTTGGCCGGGCGGCCAGCTCTAGGAAGAGTCTTGGTGGTTCCAAACACTTCCATTTATGGACAATTCCTTCGACCTCATGGCTTGGTTTTTGCTCTGACATGAACTGTCAACTGTGGGACCTTATATAGACAGGTGTGTGCCTTTCCAAATCCTGTCCAATCAATTGAATTTACCACAGGTGGACTCCAATCAAGTTGTAGAAACATTTCAAGGATGAAGTAATCCTTCTACCCCCCCCCCCCATTTCCCCACCCCAATGAGAAAAAAAACAAAACAAAAAAACAACAATTAAAGTAAAATAAAAGAACAAAAATACAAAAGAAAGAAAAATAAATATTTTTTAAATACAAAATAAATACAAAATATATTGTAAAGTGGCCTTGTGCACATCGCTGAAGAAATAGTTTAAACGTTCTGATCTGTTACATCAGACGTAACTTTGTTTTTTTATGTAGCCTAGACCTACTGACTAGACCTACTGACTAGACCTACTGACTAGACCTACTGACTAGACCTACTGACTAGACCTACTGACTAGACCTACTGACTAGACCTACTGACTAGACCTACTGCCTAGACCTACTGACTAGACCTACTGCCTAGACCTACTGACTAGACCTACTGCCTAGACCTACTGACTAGACCTACTGACTAGACCTACTGACTAGACCTACTGACTAGACCTACTGACTAGACCTACTGACTAGACCTACTGACTAGACCTACTGACTAGACCTACTGACTAGACCTACTGACTAGACCTACTGACTAGACCTACTGACTAGACCTACTGACTAGACCTACTGACTAGACCTACTGACTAGACCTACTGACTAGACCTACTGACTAGACCTACTGACTAGACCTACTGACTAGACCTACTGACTAGACCTACTGACTAGACCTACTGACTAGACCTACTGACTAGACCTACTGCCTAGACCTACTGACTAGACCTACTGCCTAGACCTACTGACTAGACCTACTGCCTAGACCTACTGACTAGACCTACTGACTAGACCTACTGACTAGACCTACTGACTAGACCTACTGACTAGACCTACTGACTAGACCTACTGACTAGACCTACTGACCTAGACCTACTGACTAGACCTACTGCCTAGACCTACTGCCTAGACCTACTGACTAGACCTACTGCCTAGACCTACTGCCTAGACCTACTGCCTAGACCTACTGCCTAGACCTACTGACTAGACCTACTGACTAGACCTACTGACTAGACCTACTGACTAGACCTACTGACTAGACCTACTGACTAGACCTACTGACTAGACCTACTGACTAGACCTACTGCCTAGACCTACTGACTAGACCTACTGACTAGACCTACTGACTAGACCTACTGACTAGACCTACTGACTAGACCTACTGACTAGACCTACTGACTAGACCTACTGACTAGACCTACTGACTAGACCTACTGACTAGACCTACTGACTAGACCTACTGACTAGACCTACTGCCTAGACCTACTGACTAGACCTACTGCCTAGACCTACTGCCTAGACCTACTGCCTAGACCTACTGACTAGACCTACTGACTAGACCTACTGCCTAGACCTACTGCCTAGACCTACTGCCTAGACCTACTGACTAGACCTACTGACTAGACCTACTGACTAGACCTACTGACTAGACCTACTGACTGACTAGACCTACTGACTAGACCTACTGACTAGACCTACTGACTAGACCTACTGACTAGACCTACTGACTGACTAGACCTACTGACTGACTAGACCTACTGACTAGACCTACTGACTAGACCTACTGACTAGACCTACTGCCTAGACCTACTGACTAGACCTACTGACTAGACCTACTGCCTAGACCTACTGCCTAGACCTACTGCCTAGACCTACTGACTAGACCTACTGCCTAGACCTACTGACTAGACCTACTGACTAGACCTACTGCCTAGACCTACTGCCTAGACCTACTGCCTAGACCTACTGACTAGACCTACTGCCTAGACCTACTGACTAGACCTACTGACTAGACCTACTGACTAGACCTACTGCCTAGACCTACTGACTAGACCTACTGACTAGACCTACTGCCTAGACCTACTGCCTAGACCTACTGACTAGACCTACTGACTAGACCTACTGACTAGACCTACTGACTAGACCTACTGACTAGACCTACTGACTAGACCTACTGCCTAGACCTACTGCCTAGACCTACTGACTAGACCTACTGCCTAGACCTACTGACTAGACCTACTGACTAGACCTACTGACTAGACCTACTGCCTAGACCTACTGACTAGACCTACTGCCTAGACCTACTGCCTAGACCTACTGACTAGACCTACTGACTAGACCTACTGACTAGACCTACTGCCTAGACCTACTGACTAGACCTACTGACTAGACCTACTGACTAGACCTACTGACTAGACCTACTGACTAGACCTACTGCCTAGACCTACTGACTAGACCTACTGCCTAGACCTACTGCCTAGACCTACTGACTAGACCTACTGACTAGACCTACTGACTAGACCTACTGCCTAGACCTACTGACTAGACCTGACTAGACCTACTGACTAGACCTACTGACTAGACCTACTGACTAGACCTACTGACTAGACCTACTGCCTAGACCTACTGACTAGACCTACTGCCTAGACCTACTGCCTAGACCTACTGACTAGACCTACTGACTAGACCTACTGACTAGACCTACTGACTAGACCTACTGCCTAGACCTACTGCCTAGACCTACTGCCTAGACCTACTGCCTAGACCTACTGACTAGACCTACTGACTAGACCTACTGATTAGACCTACTGACTAGACCTACTGACTAGACCTACTGACTAGACCTACTGCCTAGACCTACTGACTAGACCTACTGACTAGACCTACTGACTAGACCTACTGCCTAGACCTACTGACTAGACCTACTGACTAGACCTACTGACTAGACCTACTGACTAGACCTACTGCCTAGACCTACTGCCTAGACCTACTGACTAGACCTACTGACTAGACCTACTGACTAGACCTACTGATTAGACCTACTGACTAGACCTACTGACTAGACCTACTGACTAGACCTACTGACTAGACCTACTGCCTAGACCTACTGACTAGACCTACTGCCTAGACCTACTGCCTAGACCTACTGCCTAGACCTACTGCCTAGACCTACTGACTAGACCTACTGACTAGACCTACTGACTAGACCTACTGACTAGACCTACTGACTGACTAGACCTACTGACTAGACCTACTGACTAGACCTACTGACTGACTAGACCTACTGACTGACTAGACCTACTGACTAGACCTACTGACTAGACCTACTGCCTAGACCTACTGCCTAGACCTACTGACTAGACCTACTGACTAGACCTACTGACTAGACCTACTGATTGTATTTGGGATCCAACAACTGTCCCAGAGTCTGTTTGAATAGGCTATTTCTTTCTCGACAAGCTGACCAATAGAATAGGTAGCCTAAACTTTTCATATTATAGTAGATTGACATAGGCTGGTGATTTTGCTGTTCGTTACTCGTCTTGTTGGCTGAGGAAAAGTAGATGTGGACAGTTATTCTAACATGTTCAAAGTGCACATCAGAATCCGGTAAAAAGGAACGCACATCGTTGCATCATCGACTTGCATGTTCTGTTAATATGAATTACCATACTCGAAATGTGATTTCGGTCATTTTGAGCACCGTGGGTGGATGCCCTAATAAGGTTATGCACCCAATGCAAATGGGTCTGATACATTTCTCAAATGTCTGGTAAATTAAAATGTTGCCGGTTAAATGTCCGGCACCACATTTTTTCTGCCGGAAACCCAGGAAGACTACTGGAAGGTACTCAGTGAAGTGTTGTGTTGGATTTGCCCCAAACATAATGCTTTGTTTTCAGAACATAAAGTTAATTTCTTTGCCACATATTTTGCAGTTTTACTTTAGTGCCTCCTTGCAAACATGATGCATGTTTGGAAAAAATGTATTCTGAACAGGCCTTCCTTTTTTTCACTCTTTCAATTAGGTTAGTATTGTGGAGTAACTACAATGTTGTTGATCCATCCTCAGTTTTCTCCTATCACAGCCATTCAACTCTAACTGTTTTTAAGTCACCATTGGTCTCATGGTGAAATCCCTGAGCAGTTTCCTTCCTCTCCGGCAACTGAGTTAGGAAGGACGCCTGTATCTTTGTAGTGACTGGGTTTATTGATACACCCTCCAAAGTGTAATTAGTAACTTCACCGTGCTCAAAGGGATATTCAATGTCAGCTTTTTTTTACCAATAGGTGCCCTTCTTTGCAAGGCATTGGAAAACCTCCCTGGTCTTTTTGGTTGAATCTGTGTTTAAAATTCACTGCTTGACTGAGGAACCTTACAGATAATTGTATGTGTGGGGTACAGAGATGAGGTAGTCATAAAAAAAAGTATGTTAAACACTATTATTGCACACAAGAGTATTGTGTGTAAGCCAGTGACACAAAATCGCAATTTAATACATTTTAAATTCAGGCTGTAACACAACAAAATCTAGAAAAAGTAAACTTATTTTCAGCCTAAATATTTGTCATTTAAAATGTATTTAAAGGTGCAATATGCAGATATAACGCGAACATCTAGCAACCCAAAGGTTTCTTCAAATCTCATCACAGAAAACATTCGCATTTTAGCAACTTTTCAACTACTTACTACTTTTGAGCTCCTTTGCAACTACTTAGCATGTTAGCTAACCCTTCCCCTAACCCTTTTAGCTAATCCTTCCCCTAACCCTAAACCTTTAACCTAACTCCTAACCTTAACCACTGACCTAGCTAATGTTAGCCAGCTAGCTAACATTAGCGTTAGTCTCTTAGCTAACGTTAGCCACAACCAATTGGTATTCGAAACATATCATACGTTTTTCAAATTCGTAACGAGTTGTACATTTGCGAATTCGTTTGATACAAATTGTAATTTGTAACATATCATACGAAATGGATGATGGACACCCACAAATTAATTCATACCATAAATGGAGTGTCTCGGATTTACGAATTGCTCTGAGACCAGGTTGGGTAATCGATATGCAGTTATGCTTTGCTTATTGGTTGTGTGGTGCATTGGCACAGAAACCTGTTGGTGGAAAAGTATTTGCATATATTTAATATAATTATAAATATAGCATACAAATATTGAAAATATAATTTCCCCCTAGCTGATAATTGTTTGCAGCCGGCTATGATAGTAGTGTAATGAGACAGGCAGGGAGAGTGACCTGGTTTGTGGTGGTCGGTGAACGCTCAACCTTCTGGCCCATAGACTGTGCCACAAAACCATGCTGAAGGGGTGAAGTCGATAACCACATTTATAAACACAGGGTTATTATAACTGTTGTTATTTCTGGTAGCAATCATTATTTTTGAGTTCATTTTATGAGGGGGGAGGGTGTGTAAGGGGAGGGTCATGTAAAAATATGTTTTATGTTGGTGTTGGTGTTGGGGGGTACTTTTTTTAATGACACGTCGAGTAACATTTTTTAAAAATCCATTACTGGCTAGTGGCTTCACAGATGAAATTGCCAAAATATAGTGTGGCCAGATAGCGAGCAAATAGGACGAGATCCCCGCTAGGAATATGAATGACAAGATGTCAACCAGCTTGTACGGCTACAAGCGCATCCCCAGACCAAAACCACACACACGGCTCTTACCCTTCACTCGTCCATAGCATCAACGGCACCTGTTCGTAGCAGGTCCCGGAGGAGAAGGTGCACAACACGGCCAGAAACACAGTCACACAGCCCCGACCCGATATCATCCTCATCCTCCGCTCAGCCGCCATCTTGAGATGGTCCAGGTCCTCGCTGCGGACTGGTTGTCACTAGTTAACACAGCCACAAAGTACAAATTGGCTACATCATAAAAATTATGTAGCTTTTTGGTCTTCATTTAAGGTTAGTATTAGGCAAAAGGTTAGCAGTGTGGTTCAATTTAGGGTTAAGGTTTAAAATCACATTTTAAGAAGGGAAATTGTAGAAATAGGCGGGGTTTGTGACTTTGTGGCTGTGGTAACTAGTGACGACAGTGCGCACGACGGTACAGGCAGTGCAATCCGGGATCCGGGGCAGCCTGAGCACACGTTTCGACCTCTGCATACCAACTTTAGAAAGATAGTGAAAAGTTTATTATGTTGAACTACCAAATTAATATTTTGCTTGCTAAAAACACCAGGTCATTGATGATTTAAGATTGTATTTTTCTAAATGTCACAGCGCGCTGACAGAAAGATAAATCTTATAGCTACCTCCTCAGCTAGCAATGCTCAGGCTTCATCCAATGTCGTTAGACAGGAGGCAAAAGCTTTAATTGACAACTGCCACAACTATGCTGGGCTGGCAGACTCTATGACTCCAGGGTTGCCAGGTCAAGCTCAAATTTATAGCCCAATGACCACTCAAAACCCACCCAAAAGGCCTTAAAACTAGCCTAATTGCTTTTTTTTTCACAGCAAGAGAGGAGTTTCCATATCTATACAATAAGCCTTTTCCATAATATTATCGAGACAATTAAGAAGGAATATCAGAGTAACTTAGAAGCAAAATTCAGGTTTCCTCAAATGAATAATTATTGCAAGCTATGACATGACATGATAAAGAAATTTGAATATGTGGCAAGAGAAAAGATAATTCGCCCTTATTAAACTCGCCAGATAATTTTCCATCAATGGATTGCGATTTAACTTGTTTGTCTGCTATGATTAAGCAATGAGGCCTGAGGAGGTGTGGTATATGGCCAATATACCATGGCTAAGGGCTGTTCTTAAGCACGACAAAACGCGGAGTGCCTGGATACAGCCGTTAGCCGTGGTATATTGGCCATATACCATAGTGCCTGGATACAGCCGTTAGCCGTGGTATATTGGCCATATACCATAGTGCCTGGATACAGCCCTTAGCCGTGGTATATTGGCCATATACCATAGTGCCTGGATACAGCCGTTAGCCGTGGTATATTGGCCATATACCATAGTGCCTGGATACAGCCCTTAGCCGTGGTATATTGGCCATATACCATAGTGCCTGGATACAGCCGTTAGCCGTGGTATATTGGCCATATACCATAGTGCCTGGATACAGCCGTTAGCCGTGGTATATTGGCCATATACCATAGTGCCTGGATACAGCCGTTAGCCGTGGTATATTGGCCATATACCATAGTGCCTGGATACAGCCCTTAGCCGTGGTATATTGGCCATATACCATAGTGCCTGGATACAGCCGTTAGCCGTGGTATATTGGCCATATACCATAGTGCCTGGATACAGCCGTTAGCCGTGGTATATTGGCCATATACCATAGTGCCTGGATACAGCCGTTAGCCGTGGTATATTGGCCATATACCATAGTGCCTGGATACAGCCGTTAGCCGTGGTATATTGGCCATATACCATAGTGCCTGGATACAGCCCTTAGCCGTGGTATATTGGCCATATACCATAGTGCCTGGATACAGCCGTTAGCCGTGGTATATTGGCCATATACCATAGTGCCTGGATACAGCCCTTAGCCGTGGTATATTGGCCATATACCATAGTGCCTGGATACAGCCGTTAGCCGTGGTATATTGGCCATATACCATAGTGCCTCGATACAGCCGTTAGCCGTGGTATATTGGCCATATACCATAGTGCCTGGATACAGCCGTTAGCCGTGGTATATTGGCCATATGCCATAGTGCCTGGATACAGCCCTTAGCCGTGGTATATTGGCCATATACCATAGTGCCTGGATACAGCCGTTAGCCGTGGTATATTGGCCATATACCATAGTGCCTGGATACAGCCGTTAGCCGTGGTATATTGGCCATATACCATAGTGCCTGGATACAGCCGTTAGCCGTGGTATATTGGCCATATACCATAGTGCCTGGATACAGCCGTTAGCCGTGGTATATTGGCCATATACCATAGTGCCTGGATACAGCCGTTAGCCGTGGTATATTGGCCATATACCATAGTGCCTGGATACAGCCGTTAGCCGTGGTATATTGGCCATATACCATAGTGCCTCGATACAGCCGTTAGCCGTGGTATATTGGCCATATACCATAGTGCCTCGATACAGCCGTTAGCCGTGGTATATTGGCCATTTACCATAGTGCCTGGATACAGCCGTTAGCCGTGGTATATTGGCCATATACCATAGTGCCTGGATACAGCCGTTAGCCGTGGTATATTGGCCATTTACCACAAACCGAGTTGCCTTATTGCTACTATAAACTGGTTACCAACGTAATTAGAACAGTAAAAAGTAATGATGTCATACCCCTGGTATATGGTCTGATATACCACGGCATTCAGCCAATCAGCATTCAGGGCTCGAACCAGGTTTATAATTGTAAATAAATCCCCTTTGTGCATGTGCATAACTATAGTAAATCAAACAGGAGCGTTTGAGTGATGAAAGTTGGACAGAGGATCTCAAAATCTCTCAGCAAGAAACACTTGGATGAACATTTTTTTTAAATGTAGGCTATTTTCTGGCAATTGTGCTGTTATTATGTGCCAGATGTTAAGACAACAAACCGTTATAAATGGCCAGATGTTAAGACTACAAACCATTATAAATGGCCAGATGTTAAGACAACAAACCGTTATAAATGGCCAGATGTTAAGACAACAAACCGTTATAAATGGCCAGATGTTAAGACTACAAACCGTTATAAATGGCCAGATGTTAAGACTACAAACCGTTATAAATGGCCAGATGTTAAGACTACAAACCGTTATAAATGGCCAGATGTTAAGACTACAAACCGTTATAAATGGCCAGATGTTAAGACTACAAACCATTATAAATGGCCAGATGTTAAGACAACAAACCGTTATAAATGGCCAGATGTTAAGACTACAAACCGTTATAAATGGCCAGATGTTAAGACTACAAACCGTTATAAATGGCCAGATGTTAAGACTACAAACCGTTATAAATGGCCAGATGTTAAGACTACAAACCGTTATAAATGGCCAGATGTTAAGACTACAAACCGTTATAAATGGCCAGATGTTAAGACTACAAACCGTTATAAATGGCCAGATGTTAAGACTACAAACCGTTATAAATGGCCAGATGTTAAGACTACAAACCGTTATAAATGGCCAGATGTTAAGACTACAAACCGTTATAAATGGCCAGATGTTAAGACAACAAACCGTTATAAATGGCCAGATGTTAAGACTACAAACCGTTATAAATGGCCAGATGTTAAGACTACAAACCGTTATAAATGGCCAGATGTTAAGACTACAAACCGTTATAAATGGCCAGATGTTAAGACAACAAACCGTTATAAATGGCCAGATGTTAAGACTACAAACCGTTATAAATGGCCAGATGTTAAGACTACAAACCGTTATAAATGGCCAGATGTTAAGACTACAAACCGTTATAAATGGCCAGATGTTAAGACAACAAACCGTTATAAATGGCAAGATGTTAAGACTACAAACCATTATAAATGGCCAGATGTTAAGACTACAAACCGTTATAAATGGCCAGATGTTAAGACTACAAACCGTTATAAATGGCCAGATGTTAAGACTACAAACCGTTATAAATGGCCAGATGTTAAGACAACAAACCGTTATAAATGGCCAGATGTTAAGACAACAAACCGTTATAAATGGCCAGATGTTAAGACAACAAACCGTTATAAATGGCCAGATGTTAAGACAACAAACCGTTATAAATGGCCAGATGTTAAGACAACAAACCGTTATAAATGGCCAGATGTTAAGACAACAAACCGTTATAAATGGCCAGATGTTAAGACTACAAACCGTTATAAATGGCCAGATGTTAAGACTACAAACCGTTATAAATGGCCAGATGTTAAGACTACAAACCGTTATAAATGGCCAGATGTTAAGACTACAAACCGTTATAGATGGCCAGATGTTAAGACTACAAACCGTTATAGATGGCCAGATGTTAAGACTACAAACCGTTATAAATGGCCAGATGTTAAGACTACAAACCGTTATAAATGGCCAGATGTTAAGACTACAAACCGTTATAAATGGCCAGATGTTAAGACTACAAACCGTTATAGATGGCCAGATGTTAAGACTACAAACCGTTATAGATGGCCAGATGTTAAGACAACAAACCGTTATAAATGGCCAGATGTTAAGACAACAAACCGTTATAAATGGCCAGATGTTAAGACTACAAACCGTTATAAATGGCCAGATGTTAAGACTACAAACCGTTATAAATGGCCAGATGTTAAGACTACAAACCGTTATAAATGGCCAGATGTTAAGACTACAAACCGTTATAGATGGCCAGATGTTAAGACTACAAACCGTTATAAATGGCCAGATGTTAAGACAACAAACCGTTATAAATGGCCAGATGTTAAGACTACAAACCGTTATAAATGGCCAGATGTTAAGACTACAAACCGTTATAAATGGCCAGATGTTAAGACTACAAACCGTTATAAATGGCCAGATGTTAAGACAACAACCCGTTATAAATGGCCCATTTGCGAAACTGACTTGTCATTTCAATAGACATAGACTACAGACTCAAATCTGGGTTTATGATTCTAATTAAATGTTGCCATAGTTTGTTTGGATAAAGGCAGGTAGCCTATCGCCCCTGATAGTCCACAGTAGACTAGACAAGATGTAGGCAAGATGTAAACTGAACGATTTAGCAGCTTGCTTAGTTCAAATTAACAGACTAATTTATTCAACATGAATAGCGAGGCGATTTCGCAAAATAAGAAGTGCTTGTGTTTCCCAATAGCCTGCTGGAATGGGCTACCGAGGATGTGGTCAGAATTTCAATCACTGAATTAAACATTAATAATATGTATATGAACTGAATATGCTTGTCAACAACAGCCAGTTTTTATTTTTTTTAGATTTTTTTTAACCTGTAGCCTAATGTTGGGATCTATTCTCTTACAACTATATGTGATGCCTAGCTTAGAAAGAATACATTAATGATGAAACATAATAGGTTTGTGCTGTACTGATATAGATTGTTTAACATAACAAGCTGTGATTAATGTGAGGAACCGTTAGAGGGGAGGCTGAGACAGACTTGTGTCTCACACACACACACTGCCTCTTTGTTAAACCGCTCAAGGACAAAGTACTGCAACATGAAGAAGAGAACTGTGTCTGGGGTTGCTGACTCGAGACAAGTTGTAAAGATAACAACTAATGCCCGTCAACAGTGAAGCGCCAAGGGGCTGGGACCAGCCTGAGCGCCAACGATAGGCTGGGTAAGTTTAAACCACACCCAGCCTCTATTCTGACAGGCCCAGTAGGGAGCGGGAACTATCTCTGTCAGAGTATTTAAAGAAGAACTTATAACAATAGCTCAGTTCTCTGTCTGCCCTGCGTGGTTTTTCAGCGGGCCCGTATATACGAACATCATATTTACCATTCAAGTGTTTGCATTAATTAAAATACTAGCATATCTTAAAAGACGTGTGTTCACCTCTTTTGTTCCTTATACCAGATTCGAATTGACGCAACTTAACACTAATCTGACTACTGTTACCGTCAATCTAATGCGCTCATAATAACACAAGGCTACAACAACAATAAACTGACGTTAGAGGCTATTTATTAAATTGGTTTGCCAGCTCCAGGTAGGCTACACAAGTGACACAAATTGATTTGCAATGACTCCCGTGATATCGTAATTTCAACATATTTATTGTATCAAATGGTAGCCTAAAATGGCATATATATATTAATAGGCTACTTGATGGCCAACAGAGGCAAATGTATAGTTCTCCACATTTAGCCTAATATCAGTTTCATTGAGAACTTTTCCCCATAACAATCTCTGTGATGAGGTGGTGTTGAAGAAGTCAGGCGCAGGAGGGTAAATCACAGAATAACAGGCTTTAATCCGCAAAATACAGGATTACGCAGAAATGCGTCAAACACACTCCAGGGCACAAAACAGGCGCACTGGAAAATACAAGGCACACGGGAAAATACTCCCGTCGATACCAGATACCAGATACCAGATACCAGATACCAGATACCAGATACCCGAGCTCCACTAACCTCCACAATAAACAACTAAGCTACCTGCCGCCCATCCCTAGACTGGGATACATCCATTATATCCATATACTTTAGGGGATCAGCTTAATATTGCAGATAGATTGTAGCTTCCATCAATGTAATTGTCTGCATCACTTCCAATCCCCCATGTTTTTTATATATATATACACAGTGGGGAAAAAAAGTATTTAGTCAGCCACCAATTGGGCAAGTTCTCCCACTTAAAAAGATGAGAGAGGCCTGTAATTTTCATCATAGGTACACGTCAACTATGACAGACAAATAGAGATTTTTTTTCTCCAGAAAATCACATTGTAGGATTTTTAATGAATTTATTTGCAAATTATGGTGGAAAATAAGTATTTGGTCACCTACAAACAAGCAAGATTTCTGGCTCTCACAGACCTGTAACTTCTTCTTTAAGAGGCTCCTCTGTCCTCCACTCGTTCCCTGTATTAATGGCACCTGTTTGAACTTGTTATCAATATAAAAGACACCTGTCCACAACCTCAAACAGTCACACTCCAAACTCCACTATGGCCAAGACCAAAGAGCTGTCAAAGGACACCAGAAACAAAAGTATAGACCTGCACCAGGCTGGGAAGACTGAATCTGAAATAGGTAAGCAGCTTGGTTTGAAGAAATCAACTGTGGGAGCAATTATTAAGAAATGGAAGACATACAAGACCACTGATAATCTCCCTCGATCTGGGGCTCCACGCAAGATCTCACCCCGTGGGGTCAAAATGATCACAAAATTCCCAAAACCACACGGGGGGACCTAGTGAATGACCTGCAGAGAGCTGGGACCAAAGTAACAAAGCCTACCATCAGTAACACACTACGCCGCCAGGGACTCAAATCCTGCAGTGCCAGACGTGTCCCCCTGCTTAAGCCAGTACATGTCCAGGCCCGTCTGAAGTTTGCTAGAGTGCATTTGGATGATCCAGAAGAGGATTGGGAGAATGTCATATGGTCAGATGAAACCAAAATATAACTTTTTGGTAAAAACTCAACTCGTCGTGTTTGGAGGACAAAGAATGCTGAGTTGCATCCAAAGAACACCATACCTACTGTGAAGCATGGGGGTGGAAACATCATGCTTTGGGGCTGTTTTTCTGCAAAGGGACCAGGACGACTGATCCGTGTAAAGGAAAGAATGAATGGGGCCATGTATTGTGAGATTTTGAGTGAAAACCTCCTTCCATCAGCAAGGGCATTGAAGATGAAACGTGGCTGGGTCTTTCAGCATGACAATGATCCCAAACACACCGCCCGGGCAACGAAGGAGTGGCTTCGTAAGAAGCATTTCAAGGTCCTGGAGTGGCCTAGCCAGTCTCCAGATCTCAACCCCATAGAAAATCTTTGGAGGGAGTTGAAAGTCCGTGTTGCCCAGCGACAGCCCCAAAACATCACTGCTCTAGAGCAGATCTGCATGGAGGAATGGGCCAAAATACCAGCAACAGTGTGTGAAAACCTTGTGAAGACTTACAGAAAATGTTTGACCTGTGTCATTGCCAACAAAGGGTATATAACAAAGTATTGAGAAACTTTTGTTATTGACCAAATACTTATTTTCCACCATAATTTGCAAATAAATTCATAAAAAATCCTACAATGTGATTTTCTGGATTTTTTTTCTTCTCATTTTGTCTGTCATAGTTGACGTGTACCTATGATGAAAATTACAGGCCTCTCTCATCTTTTTAAGTGGGAGAACTTGCACAATTGGTGGCTGACTAAATACTTTTTTTCCCCACTGTAAGTATTTGATACATCAGAAAAGCAGAACTTAATATTTGGTAGAGAAACTTTTGTTTGCAATTACAGAGATCATACGTTTCCTGGTCTTGACCAGGTTTGCACACACTGCAGCAGGGATTTTGGCCCACTCCTCCATACAGACCTTCTCCAGATCCTTCAGGTTTCGGGGCTGTCGCTGGGCAATACGGACTTTCAGCTCCCTCCAAAGATTTTCTGTTGGGTTCAGGTCTGGAGACTGGCTTGGCCACTCCAGGACCATGAGATGCTTCTTACGGAGCCACTCCTTAGTTGCCCTGGCTGTGTGTTTCGGGTCATTGTCATGCTGGAAGACCCAGCCATGACCCATCTTCAATGCTCTTACTGAGAGAAGGAGGTTGTTGGCCAAGATCTCGCGATACATGGCCCCATCCATCCTCCCCTCAATATGGTGCAGTCGTCCTGTCCCCTTTGCAGAAAAGTATCCCCAAAGAATGATGTTTCCACCTCCATGCTTCACGGTTGGGATGGTGTTCTTGGGGTTGTACTCATCCTTCTTCTTCCTCCAAACATGGCGAGTGGAGTTTAGACCAAAAAGCTCTATTTTTGTCTCATCAGACCACATGACCATCTCCCATTCCTCCTCTGGATCATCCAGATGGTCATTGGCAAACTTCAGACGGGCCTGGACATGCGCTGGCTAATTCCGTCTCTCACAGTTGAAGTGTACCTATGATAAAAATTACAGACCTCTACATGCTTTGTAAGTAGGAAAACCTGCAAAATCGGCAGTGTATCAAATACTTGTTCTCCCCACTGTAGTAAGCCGGTGATGTCGAACGCCGACACCTGAGGGGAGGCAGCCTCGGTGGAAGTCGTGACAGTTTCCAATAACACCAGAAAAAGTCGCTAGATTTGTTGCTAATCGCTTTTTTGAAAATGTGTTGCTAGAGGGGTCTGAAAACTCGCTAAATATAACGACAAAGTCGCTAAATTGGCAACACTGACAGTCAGCAGCAGGTCACAGTGAAATATATAAATGATATTTTTAACAGAAATGCCATGGCGTCCGCGGTGCAACTTAGAAATAGCCCAAAAACCCGCAAACAATACATTTTCACCCGCGACATCGTTTTCAAAGTAGCCCAATTTGGCGAGAAAATCGTGAACATGGCAACGCTGTATGACACTTACGTTGACAGACGAGGATTTTCCTTCTTTGCCTATAACCCCAATCAAACCTCCAGCTTCCAAGAAAGGCATGTTTGAACTGGGCCCTGATGCCAATAACGACGTTATTGCCACTCTTTCCAGGCTGATCAATATAAGGTCTGTTGCCATAGAGAAAATGGTCGGCGACAACGCAATGAAAATGGAGGGCTTAAAAAAAAAACGGTTGACTTTGCGTGCATGGAAATCAAGGATGTCAAGAAGGTCGCCCACTTCGAAAAGCGTGTCGAAAAAGAGGAGGGAAAGATGAACTTGTTGCCGAAGAAGAATGGCGGAACTCGAAAGCTACTCCAGACGGTGGAATCAGTGACTGTATGGAGTTCCCGAGGCAGATGGGGAGGATGTGTGGCAGTCTGCCAAGCTGTCCTACCTGAGGAGAAGGCTAAGCTAGCAAATGGGGAGGACGTGTGGCAGTCTGCTGTCCTACCTGAGGAGAAGGCTAAGCTAGCAGATGTTGTCGACACCATACATCACCTAGGCACGAGAAGGCAGAATGTTTCCATCGGGGCGGAAGGATACCATATTGGAGTGATCCAATAGAGTGCTACATAACTTTTTCGAGGGGGTAGGACCAAAGAAGAAGAAGAAGTATAGACCGGAAGTGGGGTTACAGGTACAGGTCTGAGGGTGGATGTAGGGGTTACAGGTCTGAGGGTGGATGTAGGGGTTACAGGTCTGAGGGTGGATGTGGGGGTTACAGGTCTGAGGGTGGATGTGGGGGTTACAGGTCTAAGGGTGGATATGGGGTTACAGGTCTAAGGGTGGATGTGGGGGTTACAGGTCTGAGGGTGGATGTGGGGGTTACAGGTCTAAGGGTGGATATGGTGGTTACAGGTCTAAGGGTGGATGTGGGGGTTACAGGTCTAAGGGTGGATATGGGGTTACAGGTCTAAGGGTGGATGTGGTTGGATGAGTGAGCTTGTTTGAAATGGAAAAGGGTGGCGGTAGCTATTGATAAAGAAGAACATCAAGACGAAGCAGCTTGCATTGTTGAGCGCTACATCCCCAGGGGTTTGTGCTGATTGTACGGAAATTGTGACAGCCAGATAAATGGCGTCCCTTGAGAGGGCAAGAACAAGATGTATGTCAGGAGAAGTGCAGTATTATCTTAAGGATACGTATAATTGGAATACGGAGGAGGAATGGAGGGAAAAAGAGAGGCAGAGGAGGTCTAAGAGAGAGAGGGAGAGGGTGAGCTTGAGTCGGTTAAAAATGGCGGAAAAAAGGGAGAGGGTTTGTTAAAGAAGAATGGTAGGAAATGTAAGCAGAGTGAGTTGAAGACAGGAGGAGAAATGGAAGAGAATGAGGGGGAAGTATCGGAGGTGGTAGGTGTGGTGAAGTACTCGGAGCCCGAGGCTTGCACCGAGGTTCAAGATAAAGATGAGTCTGTGACAGTAGGAGTGAAGTTTTTGGAAAGAGTGGACCCTTGCCTTTTGGCTGACACATTTGTGGTTTCAGGATGGGTGAAAACAGAGTTGGGTGCTGTGGAATCGGTGAGGGTAACCAGAAGTGGAGTTGGGTGCTGTGGAATCGGTGCGGGTAACCAGAAGTGGAGTTGGGTGCTGTGGAATCGGTGAGGGTAACCAGAAGTGGAGTTGGGTGCTGTGGAATCGGTGAGGGTAACCAGAAGTGGTCTAGTGATAATTGTTTGTGTTTCTGCTGGTCAGAGGGACCAGGCGCTCTGTGTTAAACGAATGGAGACAAGAGAGGTGAATAGTTTTGCTCTCAAGAAAAGGGCGCCATTGAAAGGAGTGATTACTGGGGTGGGGGTAAATGTCAGAGTTGACCAACTGAAGGGGAAGATTCCCGGTGTTTGGTGCGACGCAGACAGGGTGGTGTGAATGGTGAAACAGAAGAGTCGTTGTCTGTTCTTTTGAGTTTTGATGTTGAGTCTTTGCCCGACAAAGTGATGTTAGGATATATACATTTGTCCCGTACAAGCTTTTGTGCCGGTGTCATGCTTATGGGCATGTGGCAGCAGTGTGTAGGAGGGAGGTTCCTAGGTGTGAGAAGTGTGCAGAAGGGCATGAGACAAAGGAATATGTAGCATTGGAGAAAGTAGTGGAATGTGTTAATTGTATGGGGTGCCCATGGGGCTGGGGATGTCCAGCAGGTTGAGGTTTCCAGGGTTGGAGTAGTACAGAAATTGTCATATGCTGAGCCAGTGAAGAAAGTAGAGGACGATGGGTCAAGGGGGGGTCCTGAGAGGAGTGGTTTGAGTTGCATGATGGGTGGCTCCTGGAGTGAGTAGTCATGCTGTACTAGCTAGCCAACACTACCAGCTAGCAGTACTGTAGCAACTAAATACAATATCATTTTAGCCAGCTACATTCGTTCACAGCGACGCCGTTTTTCAAACAAAGTCAACACCGCAGCCATTGCTAGCTAGCCAACGCTACCAGCTAGCTGTCAGATGGTGATGTGTACGCGGCGAGTGAAGTCAGACGCAGGACACAGAGATTCAGGTAGACTACTTTACTAAATGTAAAGTGCAAAACAAACGCCTCCAACACTGGAGGGGAAAACACCAGATACGTAATATGGAAAAATAGAAATGCCGAAAATCGACTTAGACATACAACAATAACACACAAATAGCAAATGTGAGACAAGGGAAATTATAGGCTAAACAATCAAACATAATAGACAACAGGTGTACTACTCCAGACAAAACAAGACAAACACCGAAACATCGATCGGCGGTAGCTAGTACTCCGGGGACGACGAACGCCGAAGCCTGCCCGAGCAAGGAGGAGGAGCAGCCTCGGCAGAATCCGTGACAGTACCCCCTCTTGACGCGCGGCTCCAGCCGTGCGCCGACCCCGGCCTCGGGGACGGCCAGGAGGACGTGGAGCAGGGCGAGTTGGATGACTCCGGTGGAACTCCGTCAAGAGGGAGGGTTCTAAGATGTCCCTCCTAGGCACCCAGCACTGTTCCTCCGGACCGTACCCCTCCCACTCCACGAGATACTGCAGACCCCCCATCCGACGTCTCGAATCCACGATGGACCGGACTGAGTACGCCGGAGCCCCCTCGATGTCCAGTGGGGGCGGAGGAGCCTCTCGTATCTCATTCTCCTGGAGTGGACCAGCTACCACCGGCCTGAGGAGAGACACATGGAACGAGGGGTTAATGCGGTAATCATTGGGCAGTTGTAACCTGTAACATACCTCGTTCAATCTCCTCAGGACTTTAAATGGCCCCACAAACCGCCGACCCAGCTTCCGGCAGGGCAGGCAAAGGGGCAGGTTTCGAGTCGAGAGCCAGACTCGATCTCCAGGTGCATAAACTGGACCCTCACTGCGGTGGCGATCGGCGCTCGCCTTATGCCTACGGATAGCCCGCTGCAGATGGACATGCGCAGCGTTCCATGTTTCCTCCAAGCGCCGAAACCATTCATCCACCGCAGGAGCCTCGATCTGGCTCTGATGCCAGGGTGCCAGAACCGGCTGATACCCCAACACACACTGAAAAGGAGTCAGATTAGTGGAGGAGTGGCGAAGTGAGTTCTGGGCAATCTCTGCCCAGGGGATATTCCCCGACCACTCCTCCTGCCGGTCCTGGCAATAGGACCTCAGAAACCTACCCACATCCTGGTTTACTCTCTCCACCTGCCCATTACTCTCAGGGTGGAAACCCGAGGTAAGGCTAATCGAGACCCCCAAGCGTTCCATAAACGCCCTCCAGACTCTAGAGGTGAACTGGGGACCCCGATCAGACACTATATCCTCAGGTACCCCGTAGTGCCGGAAGACGTCTGTAAACAGGGCCTCAGCAGTTTGTAGGGCAGTAGGGAGACCTGGCATGGGAATGAGACGGCAGGCCTTAGAAAACCGATCCACAACGACCAAAATTGTGGTATTCCCCTGGGAGGGGGGAAGGTCCGTGACAAAGTCCACCGATAGATGAGACCACGCTGTTGTGGAACGGGCAGGGGTTGTAACTTCCCCCTGGGCAGGTGTCTAGGCGCCTTACACTGGGCGCACACCGAGCAGGAGGAGACATAAACCCTCACGTCCTTAGCCAAGGTTGGCCACCAGTACTTCTCACTAAGGCAGTGCACTGTCCGGCCAATACCAGGATGACCAGAGGAGGGTGACGTGTGAGCCCAATAAATCAGTCAATCACGGATCTCGAGCGGCACGTACTTCCGCCCCTCCGGACACTCTGGAGGAGTAGGGTCGGTACGTAACGCCCGCTCGATCTCCGCATCGACCTCCCACACCACCGGTGCCACCAGACAAGACTCCGGAAGTATGGGAGTGGGCTCAATGGGCCTCTCCTCTGTGTCATATCGCCAGGACAGGGCATCTGCCTTAACGTTCTGGGACCCTGGTATGTACGTGAGCTTAAAGACAAACCGAGCCAGAAACATGGCCCACCTAGCCTGACGAGGGTTCAGTCTCCTAGCTGCCCAGATGTACTCCAGGTTACGATGGTCAGTCAGAATGAGAAAAGGGTGTTTAGCCCCCTCAAGCCAATGCCTCCACGCCTTTAGGGCCTGAACCACCGCTAGCAGCTCCCTGTCCCCCACGTCATAATTACGTTCCGCCGGGCTGAGCTTCTTAGAATAAAAGGCACAGGGACGGAGTTTAGGAGGCGTGCCCGAGCGTTGAGACAGTACAGCCCCAATCCCCGCCTCTGACGCGTCCACCTCCACTTGGAACGCCAAAGAGGAGTCCGGATGTGTCAGCACCGGAACCGAGGTGAACAGGTCCTTCAGATGTCTAAACGCCCTGTCCGCCTCAGCCGACCACTGCAAACGCACCGGGCCCCCCTTTAGCAGGGAGGTGATGGGAGCTGCTACCTGTCCAAAACCCCGGATAAACCTCCGGTAGTAATTGGCAAAACCCCAAAACCACTGCACCTCCTTAACCGTGGTTGTCACGGTTCAGACAGACGACAAGAGGACCACAATTGCGTCACACCAGAAAGTTTATTTAAACTTAAGGGGAAAGGGATGTAGGGAGTGAGTGAAGGCTCCAGGGGTTATCCCGTCCGATGTGCTGGGTCTGTGCCTCCCCCCAGTGGCAGCGATGCGTCCGATGACGCCGGTGGTTGGTGGTCCAGAAGTCCTGGGGGGGGGAGGAAACACAGACACAACGGGGCGGAATGAAACCAGGCAGCAGTACAGTTCAAGGGAAATCCAAAATACGTAGTAGCAAGGCAGAAGGCTGGTCAGAGTTACCGGGATTGAAGAGTAGTCAGGAGTCGTAATGGCAGAAGCAGGTCTGGATCTCCTGAGGCAGAAGAGTATCCCAAAAACAGGCAGGTCCGGGGTCACAAAACCAGGGTGAGCCAGAAGCGCGAGCAAACAGGTTCCGGGTGTGAGCTTTGCAGACGATCTGACACCGGAGAGCTGAAAGACAGGGCCTTAAATACTGGGAGAGGTTAGTGGGTAATGCAGCGCAGCTGGCAGAGTAATTAGAGCCGAGCAGAGCAGGGACAGGTGGAGCTAGTTAGGCTGAGTAGAGAGAGGGAGGTGAGCAGAGTGGAAGATAGTGGAAACAAATTAAGGTGGTAACCCGGTGGAGTGAGAGGGCTCATGACAGAACCCCCCAAGGGACGGCCCCAGAAGTCCCAAGAGCAACACCACGCCGGGCGGGAGGAGGGGAGCCGGAGGAGGGCTAGAACTCCTCCGAACGGTCCCAGTGAACGTCCTCATCCTCGGAGGAAGCCGGAGGGCTGTGGTCGGGGAGATGGGACAGGTCCCGAGACAGGATCAGGCACAGGACAGGAAGCCGAGCGGGCCGGACGGTTAGGGACCCCTCTGGGGCGGCCCCTACGGATTGCAGGTTGATCAGGATGCCGTTGGTGGAAAGCGGTGATGAGAGTCCTATCCACAATCCGACTAGCTGGCACCCAGGTCCTTTCCTCAGGTCCGTAGCCCTCCCAGTCAATGAGGTACTGGAGACCCCTACCCCTCCGTCTGGACCGAAGCAGGCGGCGGACGGTGTAAACCAGACCACCATCGACGAGCCGTGGAGGAGGAGGACCAGGCGCAGCAGGGACCAGCGGACTCCTGGGCACAGGCAGGGGCTGCAGCAATCCGGCTGGGGGCTGGCAGGACGACTTGTGTTGGTTGCAGATGGGGCAGGCTTGGACGAATTCCCGTACATCCTTCCTCAGAGAGGGCCACCAGAACCTCTGGGCGAGCAGGTTGTAAGTGCGGGTGGAGCCAGGGTGACAAGCTAGGCGGGAGTCATGTCCCCACTGAACGACCTGGGACCTCAGGTCTTCGGGGACAAAAAGGGCGGTCAGCTGGGCAAGTGCTGGGACCTGGCTGGTTACGGAGAGCCTCCAGCACCTGTTCCTCAACAGCCCAGGTCAGAGCTGCAACGATGCAGGGACTTGGCAGAATCGACACAGGGTCCTTGGAGGGGTCAGGAGCGGAGTTAGTAGGTACTGGCCGAGGGGGTAGTGCGGCAGCAAGCAGGCAGGTTCGGTGGCAGTCCTCTCCCCACTCCCTGATCACCCCGGTCACCCAGTCGAGCTGAGGGTTGTGCCGGCGGAGCCATGGGTAACCCAGGATGAGGGGTTGGCCTGGAGAGGGGAGCAGGTGAAACTGGATAGTTTCTTGGTGGTTTCCGGACAGACCCATCGAGACCGGGGCCGTGACATGAGTGACCGATCCGAGTAAGTGTCCGTCCAGTGCCCGGGCAGGAATAGGAGGTGTCAAACGGAGGTTCTCCAGTCCCAGTTGGCGTGCCAGCTTGATGTCCATTATGTTGGCTTCGGCGCCAGAATCCACCAGAGCAGCCAGGGTGTGAGTTGAGTCAGAGAGGCGGAGGTGAACTTGCAGCAGGGGTTTGCGGTCGGAGGACTGGATGGTCATTGAACTCAACCGGACTCCCCCTATGCCCGGTGAGCTTCGGCCCTTTAAAGGGCAGGTTACCACACGATGTCCATCACCTCCACAATAGAGGCAGAGGTTTGAGGTGAAGCGTCGCTGGCGCTCTGCAGGAGTGAGAGAGGCTCGCCCAATCTCCATAGGCTCAGACTGATCAAGCTGACCTGGGTGAGTGGCAGTAGATGACAGGAGCCCAGTCGGATCTCTCCGAATGCCGGTAGTAGGTGGACCTTGGCGCCCCCTCTCACGACACGACGGGTCTGTATCCCTCTGTCGATCCTGACAGTCAGTGCGATGGCTTCATCAAGAGTGGAAGGCAGTTCATGGGAGACCAACTCGTCCTTGATATAGTCAGCCAAACTATGGAAGAACGCGTCCACCAACGATGGTGTGTTCCAAGAACTTCGTCTAGCCAGGGTTCGGAAGTCGATGGAATGGTCTGCGACTGTACGTCTGCCTTGTCGAATACTGAACAGTTCACGAGACGCCTCTGCGGTTGGTGAATCCAGGTCAAACACCCTCAGCATCTCCTCAGCAAACAGGTCGAAGGTTGCACATGCGGGGGTTTGACGTTCGAACTCTGCTGTTCCCCAGAGTCGAGCTCGGCCCGTCAGGTGAGTGATGGCATACCCAACTCTAGCCCCCTCCGTGGCGAAGGTCCTTGGCTGCAAGGAGAACTGAAGTCGGCAGCTAGTCAGGAATGGCCGGACCTGGGTTGAATCGCCGTTGAACCGCTCGGGGTTTCCAATCTTGGGTTCCGGAGCAGCGGCTGCAATGACCGGGGCAGGTAACTCGGGGGCAGGGCTGGTGGGCAGACTGGCTGGGGTCAGGTTGGTGAGGAGTTGAATGATCATGGCGAGTTGTTGTTGCTGCTGCTGGGACTGCTGCTGGTGCTGCTGGAACTGCTGATGCTGTTGGTGGCCGACCTGAAGCAGAGAGGAGATGACGCCGCTCATGCGGCCTAGCTCTCTCTCAGTGTGTTCCAGGCGTAGCATGGCGGTGGGTTGCTCAGGCTCTTCGGTTTCCATGTCGGGGGAAGTGTGCGCTGAGTCCATGATGTTCAGATCGTACTGTCACGGTTCAGACAGACGACAAGAGGACCACAATTGCGTCACACCAGAAAGTTTATTTAAACTTAAGGGGAAAGGGATGTAGGGAGTGAGTGAAGGCTCCAGGGGTTATCCCGTCCGATGTGCTGGGTCTGTGCCTCCCCCAGTGGCAGCGATGCGTCCGATGACGCCGGTGGTTGGTGGTCCAGAAGTCCTGGGGGGAGAAACACAGACACAACGGGCGGAATGAAACCAGGCAGCAGTACAGTTCAAGGGAAATCCAAAATACGTAGTAGCAAGGCAGAAGGCTGGTCAGAGTTACCGGGATTGAAGAGTAGTCAGGAGTCGTAATGGCAGAAGCAGGTCTGGATCTCCTGAGGCAGAAGAGTATCCCAAAAACAGGCAGGTCCGGGGTCACAAAACCAGGGTGAGCCAGAAGCGCGAGCAAACAGGTTCCGGGTGTGAGCTTTGCAGACGATCTGACACCGGAGAGCTGAAAGACAGGGCCTTAAATACTGGGAGAGGTTAGTGGGTAATGCAGCGCAGCTGGCAGAGTAATTAGAGCCGAGCAGAGCAGGGACAGGTGGAGCTAGTTAGGCTGAGTAGAGAGAGGGAGGTGAGCAGAGTGGAAGATAGTGGAAACAAATTAAGGTGGTAACCCGGTGGAGTGAGAGGGCTCATGACAGTGGTAGGAGTCTGCCAATTACGCACGGCTGAAACGCGGTCAATCTCCATCTCCACCCCTGACGCGGACAACCGATGTCCCAGGAAGGAAATGGACTCCTGGAAAAACAGGCATTTCTCCGCCTTCACATACAAGTCATGCTCCAACAGCCTACCCAACACCCGACGTACCAGGGCCACATGCTCGGCTCGTGTAGCAGAGTATATTAGAATGTCGTCAATATACACCACTACACCCTGTCCATGCAAATCCCGGAAAATCTCGTCCACAAATGATTGGAAGACTGAAGGAGCATTCATTAACCCGTATGGCATGACGAGATACTCATAGTGACCCGAGGTGGTACTAAATGCTGTTTTCCATTCATCTCCTTCCCTAATGCGCACCAGGTTGTAAGCGCTCCTGAGATCCAATTTTGTGAAGAAGCGCGCTCCGTGTAATGACTCCGTCATACTCGCAATCAGAGGGAGATGGTAACTGTATTTAATGGTAATCTGATTGAGACTACGGTAATCAATACACGGGCGCAGACCTCCATCTTTCTTCTTCACAAAAAAGAAACTCGAGGACGCAGGAGAAGTGGAGGGCCGTATGTATCCCTGTCCCAGAGATTCGGCGATGTATGTCTCCATAGCTGCCGTCTCCTCTTGAGACAGAGGATACACATGACTACGCGGAAGTGCAGCGCCTGCCTGGAGGTCTATCGCACAATCCCCCTGTCTATGAGGTGGTAATTGAGTCGCCCTCTTCTTACTGAAGACGAGTGCCAAATCATTATACTCAGGAGGAATGTGCAGTGCGGGCATTTGGTTCGGACTTTCTACCGTTGTCGCCCCTACGGAAACACCTATACACCACCCTACACACTGATCAGACCACTCCCTGAGAGCCCTCTGTTGCCACGAAATGTTGGGGTCATGAGAAGTTAACCAAGGAAGCCCCAACACCACGGGAAACGCAGGAGAGTCGATCAAATACAATTGTATAATTTCCTCATGACCCCCCTGCGTCTTCATCTTAAGTGGCGCCGTGACCTCCCTAATCAATCCCGACCCCAAAGGGCGGCTATCTAGGGCATGGATAGGGAAGGGCACATCAACTGGTATGAGGGGAATCCCTAATCTATAACAGAAACTATGATCAATAAAATTCCCAGCTGCGCCTGAATCGACTAGCGCCTTATGCTGGGAGTGAGAAGACACCTGGGGAAACACAACTTGGATACACAAGTGGACAACAGAGAGCTCTGGGTGAGTTGGGCGCGTACTCACCTGGAATGACTCATCAGTGCGTGACCTGCTGCCTCGATTCTCAGGAGACCCTCCCCAGCACCGAACCGCAGTGTGTCCTCTACGGCCACAGTTGGTGCAGGGGACGGCCTCTCTCCGGGTCTCTCTCCTCCTCTCTCTAGCACCAGCACCTCCGAGCTCCATAGGGCTTGGCTCGGAGGTGCTGGGGGATGGAATGGACGGCCCCAGCTCCGGACGTCCGCGGGTAGCCAGCAGGGTATCCAGATGGATCGACATGTCCACCAACTGGTCGAAGCTTAAGTTGGTGTCCCTGCAGGCCAACTCTTGGCGAACGTCCTCCCGTAGGCTGCACCTATAGTGGTCGATGAGGGCCCTCTCATTCCATCCCGCATTGGCCGCCAGAGTCCGGAAATCCAGTGCGAATTCCTGCGCGCTCCTCTTCCCCTGTCTGAGGTGGAACAGACGCTCCCCCGCCGCTTTCCCCTCTGGGGGATGATCAAAAACTGCCCTGAAGCGGCGGGAGAACTCCGCATAACTGACGGTGGCGGCGTCTATTCCCCTCCATTCGGCATTGGCCCACTCCAAGGCCTTGCCGGACAGACAGGAGATGAGGGCGGAAACGCTCTCGTATCCTGAGGGCGCCGGGTGAATGGTTGCCAGGTAGAGCTCTACTTGGAGCAGGAACCCCTGACACCCGGCCGCGGTGCCATCATAAGCCCTCGGGAGCGAGAGCCGAATCCCACTGGACTCCGGAGATGGAACGATGGGTCTGGCCGATGGTGGTGGTATTGTTGGAGGAGGTGTGGGCAAACCTCCTCTTTCCCATCGGCTCAAAGTGTCCATTACATCCTGCATGGCGGTGCCGAGTCTCTGGATCATGGCGTCTTGGCTGCTTACGCGCTCCTCCAATGACCCCGTCGGTACCGCTGATCCTGCTGACTCCATGGTGGTGTGTTATTCTGTCAGATGGTGATGTGTACGCGGCGAGTGAAGTCAGACGCAGGACACTGAGATTCAGGTAGACTACTTTACTAAATGTAAAGTGCAAAACAAACGCCTCCAACACTGGAGGGGAAAACACCAGATACATAATATGGAAAAATAGAAATGCCGAACATCGACTTAGACATACAACAATAACACACAAATAGCAAACGTGAGACAAGGGAAATTATAGGCTAAACAATCAAACATAATAGACAACAGGTGTACTACTCCAGACAAAACAAGACAAACACCGAAACATCGATCGGCGGTAGCTAGTATTCCGGGGACGACGAACACCGAAGCCTGCCCGAGCAAGGAGGAGGAGCAGCCTCGGCAGAATCCGTGACACTAGCAGTACTGTAGCAACTAAATACAATATCATTTTAGCCAGCTACATTCGTTCGCAGCGACGCCGTTTTTTCAAACAAAGTCAACACCGCAGTCATTGCTATTTAGCCAACACTACCAGCTAGCAGTACTGTAGCAACTAAATACAATATCATTTTAGTCAATGAGAATTTTGCAACGCAAAGCTTCACTTTCTGAACATTCGAGATGGGTAGTCCACTTGTGTAGCTAGCATGACTGATTTGGTGCTAGCTAGCCAACGTTTAATTATTTCTGCATTATGAAAGGAACTAGACACGGACACGAATGATCTGTTTAGTGTGTTAACACACTATTGGTAGTTTGTTGTAACCAAGTATTGGTGCTAAACCGTGTGTTATTGGAAGCTAGCATGCTAGTTAGCTATGGCGTCATAGGATACGGTGCCCTGGGCGGTTTTCACGGAATAATACTGTACCAAGTTAGCTAGCTGAATAAACTAAGTTAGAGTATATTCCTAGAAACATTGAACCGCTGTAGTTTACAACAATTATAATTTCTAAAGTAGAAGTTGGGAGAGTTATATTTGAGTGTTTTAGTGAAAGGTAAGTGAGGGAGGCCCCGCTCTCTCACTTCCCCAGTTGTTTAGTTAATTTTATTCTGATCTCTTTTGCATTATTGTAGCCTTTTCTGTAGCCTGTCAACTATGTGTCTGTCTATCCCTGTTCTCTCCTCTCTGCACAGAACATTCAAACGCTTCACACCGCGTGGCTGCTGCCACTCTAACCTGGTGGTCCCTGCACGCACGACCCACGTGGAGTTCCAGGTCTCCGGCAGCCTCTGGAACTGCCGTTCTGCGGCCAACAAGGCAGAGTTCATCTCAGCCTATGCTACCCTCCAGTCCCCCGACTTCTTGGCGCTGACGGAAACATGGATTACCACAGAAAACACTGCTACTCCTACTGCTCTCTCCTCGTCTGACCATGTGTTCTCGCATACCCCGAGAGCATCTGGTCAGCGCGGCGGTGGCACAGGAATCCTCATCTCTCCCAAGTGGACATTCTCTCTTTTCCCCCTGACCCATCTGTCTATCTCCTCATTTGAATTCCATGCTGTCACAGTCACTAGCCCATTCAAGCTTAACATCCTTATCATTTATCGTGCTCCAGGTTCCCTTGGAGAGTTCATCAATGAGCTTGACGCCTTGATAAGTTCATTTCCTGAGGATGGCTCACCCCTCACAGTTCTGGGTGACTTTAACCTCCCTACGTCTGCCTTTGACTCATTTCTCTCTGCCTCCTTCTTTCCACTCCTTTCCTCTTTTGACCTCACTCTCTCACCGTCCCCCCCTACTCACAAGGCAGGCAATACGCTTGACCTCATCTTTACTAGATGCTGCTCTTCTCACTGCAACTCTCCTCCAAGTCTCCGACCACTACTTTGTATCCTTTTCTCTCTCGCTCTCCTCCAACACTACTCACTCTGCCCCTACTCAGATGGTAATGTGCCGTCGCAACCTTCGCTCTCTCTCCCGCTACTCTCTCCTCTTCCATCCTATCATCTCTTCCCTCTGCTAAATCCTTCTCCCTCCGATCTTCTGATTCTGCCTCCTCAACCCTCCTCTCCTCCCTTTCTGCATCTTTTGACTCTATATGTCCCCTATCCTCCTGGCCGGCTCGGTCCTCCCCTCCTGCTCCGTGGCTTGACGACTCATTGCGAGCTCACAGAACAGGGCTCCGGGCAGCCGAGCGGAAATGGAGGAAAACTAGACTCCCTGCGGACCTGTCATCTTTTCACTCCCTCCTCTCTACATTTTCTTCCTCTGTTTCTGCTGCTAAAGCCACTTTCTACCACTCTAAATTTCAAGCCTCTGCCTCTAACCCTAGGAAGCTCTTTGCCACCTTCTCCTCCCTGCTGAATCCTCCTCCTCCTCCCCCTCCCTCCTCCCTCTCTGTGGATGACTTCGTTAACCATTTTGAAAAGAAGGTTAACGACATCCGATCCTCATTTATTAAGTCAAATGACACCGCTGGTCCTGCTCACACTGCCCTACACTATGCTTTGACTTCTTTCTCCCCTCTCTTTCCAGATGAAATCTTGCGACTTGTGACGGCCAGCTGCCCAACAACCTGCCCGCTTGACCCTAACCCCTCCTCTCTTCTCCAGACCATTTACGGAGACCTTCTCCCTTACCTCACCTCGCTCATCAACTCATCCTTGACCGCTGGCTATGTCCCTTCCGTCTTCAAGAGAGCGAGAGTTGCACCCCTCCTCAAAAAACCTACACTCGATCCCTCCGATGTCAACAACTACAGACCAGTATCCCTTCTTTCTTTTCTCTCCAAAACTATTGAGCATGCCGTCTCTAGCCAACTCCTTCTTGATCCAAACCAGTCAGGTTTCAAGACTGGTCATTCAACTGAGACTGCTCTTCTCTGTGTCACGGAGGCTCTCCACACTGCTAAAGCTAACTCTCTCTCCTCTGCTCTTGTCCTTCTAGACCTGTCTGCTGCCTTTGATACTGTGAACCATCAGATCCTCCTCTCCACCCTCTCCGAGCTGGGCATCTCCGGCGCTGCTCACTCTTGGATTGCATCCTACCTGACAGGTCGCTCCTACCAGGTGGCGTGGCGAGAATCTGTCTCCGCACCACGTGCTCTCACCACTGGTGTCCCCAAGGGCTCAGTTCTAGGCCCTCTCCTATTCTCTCTATACACCAAGTAACTTGGCTCTGTCATATCCTCACATGGTCTCTCCTATCATTGCTATGCAGACGACACACAATTCTTTTTCTCCTTTCCCCCTTCTGATAACCAGGTGGCGAATCGCATCTCTGCATGTCTGGCAGACATATCAGTGTGGATGTCAGATCACCACCTCAAGCTGAACCTCGGCAAGACGGAGCTGCTCTTCCTCCCGGGGAAGGACTGCCCGCTCCATGATCTCGCCATCACGGTTGACAACTCCATTGTGTCCTCCTCCCAGAGTGCAAAGAACCTTGGCGTGACCCTGGACAACACCCTGTCGTTCTCCACTAACATCAAAGCGATGACCCGATCCTGCAAGTTCATGCTCTACAACATTCCCAGAGTACAACCCTACTTTACACAGAAAGCGGCACAGGTCCTAATCCAGGCACTTGTCATCTCCCGTCCGGATTACTGCAATTCGCTGTTGGCTGATCTTCTTGCCTGTGCCATTAAACCCCTACAACTTATCCAGAACGCTGCAGCCCGTCTGGTGTTCAACCTTCCCAAGTTCTCTCACGTCACCCCGCTCCTCCGCACACTCCACTGGCTTCCAGTTGAAGCTCGCATCTACTACAAGACCATGGTGCTTGCCTACGGAGCTGTGAGGGGAACGGCACCTCCTTACCTTCAGGCTCTCATCAGTCCCTACACCCAAACGAGGGCACAACGTTCATCCACCTCTGGCCTGCTAGCTCCCCTACCTCTACGGAAGCACAGTTCCCGCTCAGCCCAGTCAAAGCTATTCGCTGCTCTGGCACCCCAATCGTGGAACAAGCTCCCCCACGACGCCAGGACAGCGGAGTCACTGACCACCTTCCGGAGACACTTGAAACCCTACCTCTTTAAGGAATACCTGGAATAGTCTAACAGTAATCCTTCTACACCCCCCCCCCCCCAGTGGTGGTTGTCCCACTGGCTATCCTAAGTTGAATGCACCAATTTGTAAGTCGCTCTGGATAAGAGCGTCTGCTAAATGACTTAAATGTAAATGTAAATGTAGTAGATCTGTACCAGTACAAAGGGATAGGCCAACAAGTGACACCAGTCAAAAGTTTGGACACACCTACTCATTCAAGGGTTTTTCTTTATTTGAACTATTTTCTACATTGTAGAATAATAGTGAAGACATCAAAACTATGAAATAACACATATGGAATCATGTAGTAACCAAAAAAGTGTTAAACAAATCAAAATATATTTTACATTTGAGATTCATCAAAGTAGCCACCCTTTGCATTGATGACAGCTTTGCACACTGTTGGCATTCTGTCAACCAGCATCACCTGGAATGCTTTTCCAACAGTCTTGAAGGAAATCCCACATATGCTGAGCACTTGTTGGCTGCTTTTCCTTCACTCTGCGTCCGACTCATCCCAAACCATCTCAATTGGGTTGAGGTCGGGGGATTGTGGAGGCCAGGTCATCTGATGCAGCACTCCATCACTCTCCTTCTTGGTCAAATAGCCCTTACACAGCCTGGAGGTGTGTTGGGTCATTGTCCTGTTGAAAAACAAATGATAGTCCCACTAATCCAGGCTCTGTCGTAGCCGGCCGCGACCGGGAGACCCATGGGGCAGCGCACAATTGGCCCAGCGTCATCCAGGGTAGGGGAGGGAATGGCCGGCAGGGATGTAGCTCAGTTGGTAGAGCATGGCGTTTGCAACGCCAGGGTTGTGGGTTCGATTTCCACAGGGGGCCAGTATGAAAAATAAAAATGTATGCACTCACTAACTGTAAGTCGCTCTGGATAAGAGCGTCTGCTAAATGACAAAAATGTAAAATGTAAACGCAAACCAGATGGGATGGCGTATCGCTGCAGAATGCTGTGGTAGTCATGCAGGTTTAGTGTGCCTTGAATTCCAAATAAATCACTGACAGTGATATAAAATATATTTTGATTTCTTTAACACTTTTTTGGTTACTACATGATTTCCATATGTGTTACTTCATAGTTTTGATGTCTTCAAGATTATTCTACAATGTGGAAAATAGATAAAATATAGAAAAATCCTGGAATGAATAGGTGTGTTCAAACTGTATATCATTAATAAACAGGCTATTGAAATGTTTGTACTATTACTTTTTATTTAGAAAATAGCCGATATTCCGTGTAATTTTTTAGTGTTGCTGACGAGACATTGATAAAAGTCGAAACTCTAGAAAGATGCCCTTGTTTCCGACCTGGAATTCCGAGTTGGATGACCTTTCAAGACGATTTTTCCCAGTCGGAGCGCCATTTTTTCCCCTGAGTTGTCATGAACGCTCGAGATTTTCCGAGTTACCAGTTGTTTTGAACGCGGCAAAAGAACATAATGGCGGCACGTCAGTAGACGTGTGTGTCGTGAACAACATTAGCGTGAGCAGCAATAGGAATCGGCGGTTCGCCTTCAAAACAAAAGTTACCTATTGAAACTGATGCAAACGGATATAAATGTTAAAAACATGCCACAGTTGGAGTTGATAATGAATAGAACTACAGTATGTAGAGTTTACACAAATATTAGCGTCTTAGCTCTCATTGCAGGACTGACTGTGGGAAATCACCTTTCCAGTCAGCAGTGGCGGTTTTACACGGAGGCCGGGGGAGGCCCGTGCCTCCCTGGAAATGTCCCTGGCCACCCCTGTGGCCCCCCCGTGCTGACCAAATAAAAAATTATGAATGTATAACTATTTTACACGCGAGCGCCAAAAGCGGAACTAATGCAACGCTCTACACGGCAACGTTCTACACGGGTAAATTAGAGTGGCGCACCCAAAAACTGTATCCTGCCATCTGCGAACGCGAACGCAGTTTCTCCACACTGAAACTGATAAAAACCTTCCTGCGGTCCACCACTAGTGATGAGAGACTCAGTGATCTTGGTGTCCTGAGCATAGAGTCCAGAAGGGCCAAGGCTCTGGATCTTGATGTATTTGTGGACCGTTTTGCCAGACAGCACAACCGCCGTATCCTGTTGCTGTAGTGTATCAATATGATATATACGCTAGTAGCGTATGAGTGCCGCTGTGAGGAAAAAGAGATATAATGAACAATAAAACAACAAGCTTGAGCTTCTTAAGACACGGTGGGTTTATCTGTTCTCAATACCACCGGTAAAATGAATGGAGTTAGTCTGGTGTCCACATGAAGTTACGTGTGTAGACAAAGAGTCTGGTGTCCTTATGAAGTTACATGTGTAGACAGAGACAGTCTGGTGTCCATATGAAGTTACATGTGTAGACAGAGACAGTCTGGTGTCCATATGAAGTTACATGTGTAGACAAAGAGTCTGGTGTCCATATGAAGTTACATGTGTAAACAGAGACGGTCTGGGGTCCATATGAAGTTAGATGTGTAGACAAAGACAGTCTGGTGTCCACATGAAGTTACATGTGTCTACTTAGATGAACCCACCGTGTCTTAAGAAGCTGAAGCTTGTTTTATTTTTCATTTTACATCATCTATCTTTTTTTCCTCACAGTACCAGTAGTTCCACACACTACTAGAGTGTATGTATGTTTGTATGTATGTATATATATCCCACCAATCCTCTCTCAAGAGGTTTTCAAAAAGGGGCAAACTCATGTCTCAAGACCTGCTTCTGTTGGTTCCCCTCTCCTGCCTGTAACTTTCCATCCACATCCCCAAAGTTTTGTGGCCCATTATGACATCACTCCATTAAGTGATTGCTGCATGTACTGCTCTAAGGAAACACTTCTCTCTCTCTCTCTCTCTCTCTCTCTCTCTCTCTCTCTCGATAGATAGATAGATAGATAGATAGAGTTTATGATTTTATTCTTTTGAATTATCTCTGCCAAACATCTATGTACTACAAATCTTCAAGCTCCACAGATGTTTTATGGCATCCACTAAACCTCTTTAGATATTTGTAAATTATACAGTGTGATACCTTTCAACTAAAGTTTATTTTATTTTTTACCAACTATGATTTTTCCTTTTGAAAACAAGCAAAGCAAGAAAAAAAAGAAACAAAATCACTCCAATCATTGCACACTTGTGTCGTTCAGACTTTGCAGGTCCAGCTTTGACATGATGATCTAACTAACACTAATATTGTAACTAATATTGTAACTGAAATATGTATGATCCTATGATGAGCGATTGCTTACTTCCCTTTCACTCTTAAAAAATTACTGAAAAAAAATGTGTATAAAAAGGTATATGTAGTATATGTTTGTTTAGTGAGCATTCATGCTGTCATTTTTTCCTAATGTGAACTATGGTGGAAATGTGCTGTCCTAAATGGACTTGCCCATATATGTTGTAAAGCCTTTTTTTGTACACCTGCTCATCAACTGACAGTGAAGTACACAAAGACACAGACACACACACACACACACCTGTAATATTCTTGTTTTCATGTTGTTGCTGATATCCATCAGTGTTGTTCATATTGCTACATTGTGTTGACATGATTGTTGCTTTTAAACGAATGTTAACTTAATGTTTATTGTCTGCATCCTATTGGACTACTGGATGTTAATGTGTAACACGTTTCCCTGTTTATGTGCTTTAGCAATACTGTATGTCAATATGGTCATGCTAGTAAAGCCTCTTTGAATTGAATTTCTTTTCTGATTTGGTTTATTTTACCTAAATGGATACAGGGTAGTGTGTTTTGTTTATAAATCACTCAGAAAGTTTTATTTCTTAAAACAAAATGTGGAATCAACTGTCCACAGTAGTGGGGCTTCCATAAATAGGAAATGGCACATTGTTGTACCCTTTGTTGTATCCTGGAGTTTTGTTCACATTGAATATGAACCCTGTATTTGTACCCTGTACTTTTTTAATTTTTTTTTTTTTTCATTTTTATGGCACTATCGCTCTTGCATCTGCACTCTTGTACAAAATACGTGTTATAATAAATGTCATATGATTTTAAAGTAAAATAAAGTTTATAATCTTTGAATATCATGTGTTGCCAGTTTTTTTATGTGTGCCCCCCTGATTAAACACTGGCCCCTCCTTGGCCCCCCTAGTAAAATGTGTCTAGAACCGCCACTGCCAGTCAGTCTATTGTATGTACAGTTTCAAAGGGTGACTTTTATTTTGAAGGTGAACCGCCGATCACACTATCTTTGCTCATGCTTATGTTGTTCACGACACAGTGATAACGGCGGCCTGTTCTCAATCATGATCAATGATGTTTAACTCACAGGTACAGCCGGATATAGGGACGTCGTTATTTGCAGATGATGGGGCTTTATGGAAGAGGGGAAGAAATGTGTCATACATAGTCAGGAAGGTACAGGAAGCAATTGATGAGGTAGAGCGGTGGGCATTAATGTGGGGATTCTGGTTCTCTGTAGAGAAAACTCAAACAGTGTTCTTTACCAGGAGGAAGGTGGGAGATGAGGTATGCTTGAGGTTATATGGGAGAAACTTGGACAGGGTGGGGACCTTCAGGTTCCTTGGGGTATACTTTGATACTAGACTGACCTGGGCAGAACACATTGAGAGAGTGGTGGGAAAGTGTAAGAAGGTGCTAAATGTGATGCGCTGTCTGGCGGGGAAGGAGTGGGGGGCTGGGCGTTCCTCATTGAAGACCATGTATGTTGCATTGATCCGATCTGTAATAGACTATGACAGTATAGCATATGGTTCGGCAGACCGGGCCTCACTGGAAAGGCTAGATGTCATACAGGGGCGGGTGGGTAATACCCAGGCGAAGGAGATGGGACTGTATGGAAGGGAGTTTAGTCCAACAGTAGTTATTCCTGTAAATCCACCATGGCTACTCCCGCCTCCAGTAGTTGATCTAGAAGTGTTGGAGAGACTACAGAAAGATAGGGAGGGGGTTGATCCAGCTGATTTCTTTAAGAGACGTCTGGATACTGTGTATCAGGATTTTGTGGCCATTTACACAGATGGTTCAAAAGATCCAAGGACAGGACGTACTGGGTCAGCATTTGTAGTGCAGGAGTGTGGGGTGGAAGTCAGGAAACGTATTACAGATCATCTGGCTGTATATACGGCAGAGCTGATGGCCATACTGTTGGCCTTGCAGTGGGTGGAGGAAGTTAAGCCAGACATAGTAGTTATTTGCTGTGATTCATGTGCAGTGTTGATGAGTCTCCAGTCCTTTAGCTCACGTAGCAGACAATACCTGCTTTATGAGGTGCTACAAACCCATGGCAGGATTAGACAGATGGGTATTCAGATTAGATTTACTTGGTTCCCAGACCATGTGGGGGTGGAGGGGAACGAGGCAGTAGATGTACTGGCTAAACAAGCACTTAGTAGTGGGGATGTTGCTGTTGAAGTGTCAATGAGCAAGGCAGAGGGAAAACTACTGATATATACAGTGATGGTGCAGAGATGGCAGGAGCAGTGGAATAGAGATAATAAGGGAAGGCATTTATTTCAGGTACAGAGGAAAGTCGGGGAGGGGAGGACGGCAGGAAGGGACAGAAGAGAGGAGGCTATTTTTACAAGATTAAGGGTGGGACACAGCCAGTTGAATAAGACATTAAACGTGATAGGAAAGCATCCATCAGGAAAGTGTGATTATTGTCAGGAAACAGAGACCGTGGAGCAGGGGTGTCAAACGTACGGCCCGCGGGCCGGATCAGGCCCGCGGGCCGGATCAGGCCCGCAAACGGGTTTAATCCGGCCCGCGAGATGATTTTGAAAAAAATATATATTTATTTTTTATTTTTTTGTAAAGTATAAAAATGCGCTGCAATTTTTCAATAAAATAAACTGCTGTTCCAATTGCGTCCACTGGATGGCGCAATAGCAATTGTGTTAAGCAAGCAAACTGTTTATACTGGGGCAGAGCAAGTAGGTCAAGCACGTGCAGCCAATGAGCTACTTTGTTTTGCCCGCGATATTTATTACGGCTTCTACTTTTAACATTATGTGCTTTGGCACCCTCATTGCCCCAATATGTCTCTGTCAAAAAAGAGAAAAAGTGGACGAGATTGCAGAGTGTTCCAAGAAAAATGGTCATCCTATTTATTCACGGAATTGAATGGGAAAGCTGTATGTTTGGTGTGTTCAGAGCATGTTGCAGTGCTGATAGAATATAACCTTCGTCGCCACTATGTGAGTCTTCATGCCGACAAATATGACAACTTTCAAGGACAGCGGAGATGAGAGAAGGTGAATGAACTGTTGGCGGGTCTGAAGAAACAGCAGTCTGTGTTTACTCACAGCCGAGACATCAGTGACGCTGCAGTGAAAGCTAGCTACCTCATTGCTAATGAAATCGCAGGGGCTTCAAAACCATTTAGTGAGGGTGAATTTGTAAAAACATGCATGATGAAGGCAGCGGAGATTGTGTGCCCTGAAAAGCGGCAGGCTTTTGCAAATATCAGCCTGACAAGAAACACAGTTGCAGACAGGATTTCCGATCTTTCAGTGGATTTGGACAGCCAGTTGAAGCAAAAAGTAAAGTCATTTATTGCGTTTCGGGTTGCAATTGATGAAAGCACGGACATTACAGATGTTGCACAACTGGCCATTTTCATCCGCGGAGTTGATGACACATTGACCGTCACCGAGGAGTTCGTGGAGTTGGTGCCGATGACAGATACAACGACAGCAGCTGATATTTTTACCGCACTCGTCGGCGCGCTGGACAGGGTCGGAGTGGACTGGTCCCGCGCTGTCAGCCTGGCTACAGATGGTGCGCCCTCAATGATCGGGAAAAAAGCAGGCGTTGTGACAAAGTTCAGAGAGAAAGTGCAATTTTTTGACTTTTCACTGTATTTTGCACCAGGAGGCTTTGTGTTGCAAGTCATTAACCCTCCCGTTGTCCTAGGGTCAAAATGACCCGCCACTGTGTTGAACCAACTTTATTTAATTTTTATATTTTTTGGATCATTTGTGAGAAGGAGGCAGTGATACTTTCTTTAAAGTCTCACTGCCTCCTTCTCACAAATGATCCCAAAAATATAAAAATTAAATACAGTTGGTTCAACACAGTGGCGGGTCAGTTTGACCCTAGGACAACGGGAGGGTTAAAGATGGATAACGTCATGAAGGTGGTCATCCAAACTGTTAATTTCATCCGATCCAGAAGCCTGAATCACCTTCAGTTTGACAGCCTTCTCAAAGAGAAAGACCACATCTATGGCCTGCCATACCACACTGAGGTAAGATGGTTAAGCCGAGGTGCTGTGCTGAGGCGTTTCTTTGATTTACGAGAAGAAATTGAACAGTTCATGGAAGAAAAGGGCAAACCAGTGTTAGAATTTCATTCCGCAGAATGGATGCAGGACCTTGCATTTATGGTGGATGTTACAGAGCACCTGCATAACTTGAACAAACAGCTGCAAGGGCGCAACAAAGTTGTCACGCAGTATTATGACAGCATACGTTCTTTCAAGTTGAAGCTGTCATTGTGGGAGACGCAACTTGCCGGTGGTGATGCAGCTCACTTCCCCTGTCTGAAAAATGTGTGTGCGACCCAACATGTGGCAGACATGAAGCGGTTCAAAGATAAAATAACAGGACTGTTACGGGAGTTTGAGCAACGCTTTCAGATTTATGTTTATGTTTTTATGTTGATGTGCTATTGTTTTTAATTGATTTTATTTGTATATTTAACCTATTCTTGACTCTGTGGTTCTTGCACTTGTTTGGGGAACAGGATTTCATTATTTTTATCTACATTTCTGCCTGAGAAATGACACCCTGATATAGTTCTGTGATCTGTGATATACTTCTGTGAATCACTGAGGCATTGTGTGTTTGTGTGTTCTTTGTCCTCAGAACTTTCAAATAACTTAAGGTGTTTTATGATTAATAGTGATGTTGTGCTTTTGGACACTGTCCTCAGACTCCAGCTTTATGTTTATATGTTTTTATGTTGATGTGCTATTGTTTTTAATTGATTTTATTTTATTTGTATATTTAACCTATTCTTGACTCTGTGGTTCTTGCACTTGTTTGGGGAACAGGATTTCATTATTTTTATCTACATTTCTGCCTGAGAAATGACACCCTGATATAGTTCTGTGATCTGTGAAACAGTTCTGTTAATCACTGAGGCATTGTGTGTTTGTGTGTTCTTTTTCTTTAGAATTTTCAAATAAACTTGACGTGTTTTATGATTAATAGTGATGTTGTGCTTGTACTATTTTGGACACACTGTCCTCAGGCTCCAGCTTTATGTTGTATGTTGATCGTATTAAAACAAAGAAAACAATCTGAAGTTGTTGTTTTTAAGTTATATATACCATGATTTTTCCGGTCCGGCCCACTTGGGAATAGATTTTCCTCCATGTGGCCCCTGAGCTAAAATGAGTTTGACACCCCTGCCGTGGAGCATGTATTGCTACAGTGTGGGCAGTATCAGAGGGAAAGAGAGAGGATGAGATGTAGTATGAGGTAGAAGGGGATACAGGAAATTAGTTTAAAGAGTATATTGAGCAGAACGTCATTAGATATAGTCTCAAATATTTTGTTATCTTTTTTAAGAGAAACGGGGTTGGCAGGTCGAATTTAGTTTATCCCCGTCTCTAGCCCACATTCCAGTACGGTAGGTGTCGGTAATGCACCATAATGTTGGATGCCAACCGCCGATAAACCCCACTGAAGAAGAAGAAGAAGAAGAAGAAGAAGAAGGTAACGGCGGCCGGGTTGCCCAGTTTCAGTGCAGAGCTCGCAGACATGGCGAACATTCGAAGTATCAAGGTTAGTAGCTAGCGATGGCAGAAAGCTTGTTAACTACGATGATTTGGTGTTTTCAACTTCTGTCACTGTGTAACTGTCACAGCAGGCGGTACATGTTAGCGGGGGTTTAGTTCTAGAATTGAGGAGGATACTGTAAGTTTGTCAGTTGGACTAATTGTCCTTCCATTTACAAGTTTATTTTGTGTTGCTAGTTAACGCCAGCGTGCACAACACCCTCCCTCAGTCGCTGCCCTTGCCGCCTTGGCTGACACAGTGACGTACAGTCCTACTCTGTATAAAGGTTATTTATTGCAAGTTAGGTTTGCATGTTGTGAGCTGCAAAGCAAGTTACCCAGTTATGGAAGGCTATAGTTAGGTTTCCATCCAATTGGCTACAGATTTTTATGCGAATATTCTAGAATCCGCATAAAGAAAATGTGGGCATTTTAACACCAGTGGTATGTTTTCACTAAATGGACTTCAGTGCGTGATGACGTAGTCCGCACAAAGTACATTTTCGCTTAAGTTTTTATGTACGGAATGGTCTTGGCACTTGCGCTCTAGACAACAGTTCGCAGATAGGCTACAGGCTAGTCTACATGAGATTATTATGGATAAAGATGTCTACAGGCTAGTCTACATGAGATTATTATGGATAAAGATGTCTACAGGCTAGTCTACATGAGATTATTATGGATAAAGATGTCCACAGGCTAGTCTAAATGAGATTATTATGGATAAAGATGTCCACAGGCTAGTCTACATGAGATTATTATGGATAAAGATGTCTACAGGCTAGTCTACATGAGATTATTATGGATAAAGATGTCTACAGGCTAGTCTAAATGAGATTATTATGGATAAAGATGTCTACAGGCTAGTCTACATGAGATTATTATGGATAAAGATGTCCACAGGCTAGTCTACATGAGATTATTATGGATAAAGATGTCCACAGGCTAGTCTAAATGAGATTATTATGGATAAAGATGTCTACAGGCTAGTCTACATGAGATTATTATGGATAAAGATGTCTACAGGCTAGTCTAAATGAGATTATTATTATGGATAAAGATGTCTACAGGCTAGTCTACATGATATTATTATGGATAAAGATGTCTACAGGCTAGTCTACATGAGATTATTATGGATAAAGATGTCCACAGGCTAGTCTACATGAGATTATTATGGATAAAGATGTCTACAGGCTAGTCTACATTAGATTATTATGGATAAAGATGTCCACAGGCTACAGGCTAGTCTACATGAGATTATTATGGATAAAGATGTCCACAGGCTAGTCTACATGAGATTATTATGGATAAAGATGTCTACAGGCTAGTCTACATGAGATTATTATGGATAAAGATGTCTACAGGCTAGTCTACATTAGATTATTATGGATAAAGATGTCCACAGGCTACAGGCTAGTCTACATGAGATTATTATGGATAAAGATGTCCACATGCTTCCCAGCCGAAACAGTTTGGAAGAGTTCCTGCATATATTATGATGATGTTTGTTCGTTTTGGACTTTGGTTAGGGGTTTTTCGGCTGTTCGGTGCACTTTTTTTGTTTTGTGTGACAACTGCATATTTTAAAGCGGCCTTTTATTGTCCCCAGCACAAGGTGCACCTGTGTAGTGATCATTCTGTTTAATCCGATTATTGATATGCCACACCTGTCCGGTGGATGGATGATCTTGGCAAAGGAGAAATGCTCGCTAACAGGGATGAAAACACATTTGTGCACAACATTGAGAGAAATAAGCATTTTGTGCGTATTGAAAATGTATGGGATTTTTATTTCAGCTCATGAAACATGGGACCAACACTTTACATGTTGCGTTTTATATTTTTGTTCAGTGTAGTTACCTGTCCAAAATTGTAATCAGTAACATAACTTTTGGATGACCCAAACTCAGTAACATATTCTGATTACTTTCAGTTACTTTTAGATGACTTTCCCCTTAAGAGGCATTAGAAGAAGACACAAATGAATATTTCCAATTGAACAACACCTATTGCAGGATAAATCAATGTTAGAGTTGACATAGCTGGCCATAAATGGATGTTGCATTTTACTTCATGGGTTGGTTATGTAGGCTTCTTCTAACCAACCCATTGCTTGCTACTACAGATAATAATCACATTTTATTGATAACATGCGCCGAATACAACAGGTGTAGACTATACAGTGAAATACTGACTTACGAGCCCATTCCCAACAGTGCAGAGTTAAAAAGTAAGACAAATATTTGCTAAATAAAAAAGAAAATAGTAACACAATAAAAACGATGAGGCTATATACAAGGAATACCTGTACTGAGTCAATGTGCAGGGGTATGAGGTAGAGGTAATACAGTATGTACATGTAGGTAGGGGTAAAAGTGACTAGGCAATCAGGATAGATAATAAAGAGTAGCAGCAACGTGTGTGTTGGAGTGTCAGTGTAGTGTGTGTGGGGGTAGAGTCTAGTGGGTGTGCATAGAGTCAGTGCAAAACAATTAAGATAAATAAATACAGTCGTGGTCAAAAGTTGAGAATGACACAAATATTAATTTTCACAAAGTCTGCTGCCTCATTTTTTATGATGGCAATTTGCATATACTCCAGAATGTTATGAAGAGTGATCAGATGAATTGCAATTAATTGCAAAGTCCCTCTTTGCCATGAAAATGAACTTAATCCCCCCAAAAACATTTCCACTGCATTTCAGCCCTGCCACAAAAGGACCAGCTGACATCATGTCAGTGATTCTCTCATTAACACAGGTGAGAGTGTTGACGAGGACAAGGCTGGAGATCACTCTGTCATGCTGATTGAGTTAGAATAACAGACTGGAAGCTTTAAAAGGAGGGTGGTGCTTGAAATCATTGTTCTTCCTCTGTTAACCATGGTTACCTGCAAGGAAACACGTGCCGTCATCATTGCTTTGCACAAAAAGGGCTTCACAGGCAAGGATATTGCTGCTAGTAAGATTGCACCTAAATCAACCATTTATCGGATCATCAAGAACTTCAAGGAGAGAGGTTCAATTGTTGTGAAGAAGGCTTCAGGGCGCCCAAGAAAGTCCAGCAAGCACCAGGACCGTCTCCTAAAGTTGATTCAGCTGCGGGATCGGGGTACCACCAGTGCAGAGCTTGCTCAGGAATGGCAGCAGGCAGGTGTGAGTGCATCTGCACACACAGTGAGGCAAAGACTTTTGGATGATGGCCTGGTGTCAAGAAGGGCAGCAAAGAAGCCACTTCTCTCCAGGAAAAACATCAGGGACAGACTGATATTCTGCAAAAGGTACAGGGATTGGACTGCTGAGGACTGGGGTAAAGTCATTTTCTCTGATGAATCCCCTTTCCGATTGTTTGGGGCATCCAGAAAAAAGCTTGTCCGGAGAAGACAAGGTGAGCGCTACCATCAGTCCTGTGTCATGCCAACAGTAAAGCATCCTGAGACCATCCGTGTGGGGTTGCTTCTCAGCCAAGGGAGTGGGCTCACTCACAATTTTGCCTAAGAACACAGCCATGAATAAAGAATGGTACCAACACATCCTCCGAGAGCAACTTCTCCCAACCATCCAAGAACAGTTTGGTGATGAACAATGCCTCTTCCAGCATGATGGAGCACCTTGCCATAAGACAAAAGTGATAACTAAGTGGCTCGGGGAACAAAACATCGAAATGATGGGTCCATTGCCAGGAAACTCCCCATACCTTAATCTCATTGAGAACTTGTGGTCAATCCTCAAGAGGCGGGTGGACAAACAAAACCCCACAAATTCTGACAAACTCCAAGCATTGATTATGCAAGAATGGGCTGCCATCAGTCAGGATGTGGGCCAGAAGTTAATTGACAGCATGCCAGGGCGGATTGCAGAGGTCTTGAAAAAGAAGGGTCAACACTGCAAATATTGACTCTTTGCATAAACTTAATGTATTTGTCAATAAAAAGCCTTTGACACTTATGGAATGCTTGTAATTATACTTCAGTATACCATAGTAACATCTGCAAAAATATCTAAAAACACTGAGGCAGCAAACTTTGTGAAGACCAATACTTGTGTCATTCTCTAAACTTTTGACCACGACCGTACATTATAAAGGGTTAACTGATTAACTGTTCAGCACTCTTATGGCTTTGGGGTAGAAGCTGTTCATGTGCATTCTGGTCACAGACTTGGCGCTCCGGTACCGCTTGCCGTGCGGTAGCAAAGAGTCTGTGACTTGGGTGGCAGGAGTCTTTTGACTATTTTTAGGGCCTTCCTCTGACACCGCCTGGTATAGAGGTCGAGGATAGCAGGTAGTTTGATCCCAGTGATGTACTGGGCCGTACGCACTACCCTCTGTAGTGCCTTGCGATCGGATGCCGAGCAGTTGCCATACCAAGCGGTGATCCAGTCAAGAAGCGCTCTATGGTGCAGCTGTAGAACCTTTTGAGGATCTGAGGGCCCATGCCAAATCTTTTCAGCCTCCTGAGGGGGAAGAGGTGTTGTCGTGCCCTCTTCACGACTGTCTTGGTGTGTTTGGACCATGATAAGTCCTTAGTGATGTGGACTCCAAGGAACTTGAAGCTCTCAACCCGCTCTACTACGGCCCCGTCGATGTGAATGGGGGCATGTTCGGCCCTCCATTTCCTGTAGTCTACGATCAGCTCCTTTGTCTTGTCCACTTTGAGTGAGAGGTTGTTGTCCTGGCACCACACTGCCAGGTGTCTGACCACCTCCCTGTAGGCCATCTCATTGTCGTCGGTGATCAGGACTACCACAGTCATGTCGTCTGCAAACGTAATGATGGTGTTGGAGTCGTGCGCGGCCACGCAGTCATGGGTGAACAGGGAGGACAGGAGGGGACTGAGTACGCAGTCATGGGTGAACAGGGAGGACAGGAGGGGAGTGAGTACACAGTCATGGGTGAACAGGGAGGACAGGAGGGGACTGAGTACGCAGTCATGGGTGAACAGGGAGGACAGGAGGGGACTGAGTACGCAGTCATGGGTGAACAGGGAGGACAGGAGGGGACTGAGTACGCAGTCATGGGTGAACAGGGAAGACAGGAGGGGACTGAGTACGCAATCATGGGTGAACAGGGAGGACAGGAGGGGACTGAGTACGCAGTCATGGGTGAACAGGGAGGACAGGAGGGGACTGAGCACGCAGTCATGGGTGAACAGGGAAGACAGGAGGGGACTGAGTACGCAGTCATGGGTGAACAGGGAGGACAGGAGGGGACTGAGTACGCAGTCATGGGTGAACAGGGAGGACAGGAGGGGACTGAGCACGCAGTCATGGGTGAACAGGGAGGACAGGAGGGGACTGAGTACGCAGTCATGGGTGAACAGGGAGGACAGGAGGGGGACTGAGTACGCAGTCATGGGTGAACAGGGAAGACAGGGAGGGGACTGAGTACGCAGTCATGGGTGAACAGGGAGGACAGGAGGGGACTGAGCGCGCAGTCATGGGTGAACAGGGAGGACAGGAGGGGACTGAGTACACAGTCATGGGTGAACAGGGAAGACAGGAGGGGACTGAGTACGCAGTCATGGGTGAACAGGGAGGACAGGAGGGGACTGAGCACGCAGTCATGGGTGAACAGGGAGGACAGGAGGGGACTGAGTACACAGTCATGGGTGAACAGGGAAGACAGGAGGGGACTGAGCACGCAGTCATGGGTGAACAGGGAAGACAGGAGGGGACTGAGTACGCAGTCATGGGTGAACAGGGAGGACAGGAGGGGACTGAGCACGCAGTCATGGGTGAACAGGGAGGACAGGAGGGGACTGAGTACACAGTCATGGGTGAACAGGGAGGACAGGAGGGGACTGAGTACGCAGTCATGGGTGAACAGGGAGGACAGGAGGGGACTGAGTACGCAGTCATGGGTGAACAGGGAGGACAGGAGGGGACTGAGTACGCAGTCATGGGTGAACAGGGAGGACAGGAGGGGACTGAGCACGCAGTCATGGGTGAACAGGGAGGACAGGAGGGGACTGAGCACGCAGTCATGGGTGAACAGGGAGGACAGGAGGGGACTGAGTATGCAGTCATGGGTGAACAGGGAGGACAGGAGGGGACTGAGTACGCAGTCATGGGTGAACAGGGAGGACAGGAGGGGACTGAGTACACAGTCATGGGTGAACAGGGAGGACAGGAGGGGACTGAGTACGCAGTCATGGGTGAACAGGGAGGACAGGAGGGGACTGAGTACGCAGTCATGGGTGAACAGGGAGGACAGGAGGGGACTGAGCACGCAGTCATGGGTGAACAGGGAGGACAGGAGGGGACTGGGCACGCAGTCATGGGTGAACAGGGAGGACAGGAGGGGACTGAGTACGCAGTCATGGGTGAACAGGGAGGACAGGAGGGGACTGAGTACACAGTCATGGGAGAACAGGAAGACAGGAGGGGACTGAGTACGCAGTCATGGGTGAACAGGGAGGACAGGAGGGGACTGAGCACGCAGTCATGGGTGAACAGGGAGGACAGGAGGGGACTGAGTACACAGTCATGGGTGAACAGGGAGGACAGGAGGGGACTGAGTACGCAGTCATGGGTGAACAGGGAGGACAGGAGGGGACTGAGTACGCAGTCATGGGTGAACAGGGAGGACAGGAGGGGACTGAGCACGCACCCCTGAGGGGCCCAGGGGGTGGGGGTAGGCAACAACGCATCAAATCAAGCTTTATTTATACAGCACACTTCAGACATGGAATGCAACACAATGTGCTACACAGGAAACAAACAAATAAAAATAAATAAAAACTACTTAGACCAGCGGTGGGATTCACATCAATGTGCTATGTCAATAGTAAGTGATATCCGTATCGCCTGTAAGCTATGTCCTTAACCTCCATGCGTTTATTGAAGTTGGATAATCTTTGTATCCCGACAGCAGCCGCACCATTGGAAGACCGGTTGGACTGTAGCCTGCAAAAGCCTATTACTGCTCTTTTCCCACGATCCATCAAACGCATTTGGTGTGTCATCATAGTGGTCTCTGGCTGGTGGCCATCATTTGGTGTGTCATCATAGTGGTCTCTGGCTGGTGGCCATCATTTGGTGTGTCATCATAGTGGTCTCTGGCTGGTGGCCATCATTTGGTGTGTCATCATAGTGGTCTCTGGCTGGTGGCCATCATTTGGTGTGTCATCATAGTGGTCTCTGACTGGTGGTCATCATTTGGTGTGTCATCATAGTGGTCTCTGGCTGGTGGCCATCATTTGGTGTGTCATCATAGTGGTCTCTGGCTGGTGGCCATCATTTGGTGTGTCATCATAGTGGTCTCTGACTGGTGGTCATCATTTGGTGTGTCATCATAGTGGTCTCTGGCTGGTGGCCATCATTTGGTGTGTCATCATAGTGGTCTCTGGCTGGTGGCCATCATTTGGTGTGTCATCATAGTGGTCTCTGACTGGTGGCCATCATTTGGTGTGTCATCATAGTGGTCTCTGGCTGGTGGCCATCATTTGGTGTGTCATCATAGTGGTCTCTGGCTGGTGGCCATCATTTGGTGTGTCATCATAGTGGTCTCTGACTGGTGGCCATCATTTGGTGAGTCATCATAGTGGTCTCTGGCTGGTGGCCATCATTTGGTGTGTCATCATAGTGGTCTCTGGCTGGTGGCCATCATTTGGTGTGTCATCATAGTGGTCTCTGACTGGTGGTCATCATTTGGTGTGTCATCATAGTGGTCTCTGGCTGGTGGCCATCATTTGGTGTGTCATCATAGTGGTCTCTGGCTGGTGGCCATCATTTGGTGTGTCATCATAGTGGTCTCTGACTGGTGGCCATCATTTGGTGTGTCATCATAGTGGTCTCTGGCTGGTGGCCATCATTTGGTGTGTCATCATAGTGGTCTCTGGCTGGTGGCCATCATTTGGTGTGTCATCATAGTGGTCTCTGGCTGGTGGCCATCATTTGGTGTGTCATCATAGTGGTCTCTGACTGGTGGTCATCATTTGGTGTGTCATCATAGTGGTCTCTGGCTGGTGGCCATCATTTGGTGTGTCATCATAGTGGTCTCTGGCTGGTGGCCATCATTTGGTGTGTCATCATAGTGGTCTCTGACTGGTGGTCATCATTTGGTGTGTCATCATAGTGGTCTCTGGCTGGTGGACATCATTTGGTGTGTCATCATAGTGGTCTCTGGCTGGTGGCCATCATTTGGTGTGTCATCATAGTGGTCTCTGACTGGTGGCCATCATTTGGTGTGTCATCATAGTGGTCTCTGGCTGGTGGCCATCATTTGGTGTGTCATCATAGTGGTCTCTGGCTGGTGGCCATCATTTGGTGTGTCATCATAGTGGTCTCTGACTGGTGGTCATCATTTGGTGTGTCATCATAGTGGTCTCTGGCTGGTGGCCATCATTTGGTGTGTCATCATAGTGGTCTCTGGCTGGTGGCCATCATTTGGTGTGTCATCATAGTGGTCTCTGACTGGTGGCCATCATTTGGTGTGTCATCATAGTGGTCTCTGGCTGGTGGCCATCATTTGGTGTGTCATCATAGTGGTCTCTGGCTGGTGGCCATCATTTGGTGTGTCATCATAGTGGTCTCTGACTGGTGGCCATCATTTGGTGAGTCATCATAGTGGTCTCTGGCTGGTGGCCATCATTTGGTGTGTCATCATAGTGGTCTCTGGCTGGTGGCCATCATTTGGTGTGTCATCATAGTGGTCTCTGGCTGGTGGCCATCATTTGGTGTGTCATCATAGTGGTCTCTGGCTGGTGGCCATCATTTGGTGTGTCATCATAGTGGTCTCTGACTGGTGGCCATCATTTGGTGAGTCATCATAGTGGTCTCTGACTGGTGGCCATCATTTGGTGAGTCATCATAGTGGTCTTTGACTGGTGGCCATCATTTGGTGCGTCATCATAGTGGTCTCTGATTGGTGGCCATCATTTGGTGAGTCATCATAGTGGTCTCTGATTGGTGGCCATCATTTGGTGCGTCATCATAGTGGTCTCTGATTGGTGGCCATCATTTGGTGAGTCATCATAGTGGTCTCTGACTGGTGGTCATCATTTGGTGAGTCATCATAGTGGTCTCTGATTGGTGGCCATCATTTGGTGAGTCATCATAGTGGTCTCTGATTGGTGGCCATCATTTGGTGTGTCATCATAGTGGTCTCTGACTGGTGGCCATCATTTGGTGTGTCATCATAGTGGTCTCTGACTGGTGGCCATCATTTGGTGTGTCATCATAGTGGTCTCTGACTGGTGGCCATCATTTGGTGAGTCATCATAGTGGTCTCTGATTGGTGGCCATCATTTGGTGTGTCATCATAGTGGTCTCTGACTGGTGGCCATCATTTGGTGTGTCATCATAGTGGTCTCTGACTGGTGGCCATCATTTGGTGAGTCATCATAGTGGTCTCTGATTGGTGGCCATCATTTGGTGAGTCATCATAGTGGTCTCTGATTGGTGGTCATCATTTGGTGAGTCATCATAGTGGTCTCTGATTGGTGGTCATCATTTGGTGAGTCATCATAGTGGTCTCTGATTGGTGGTCAGACTCGCTCAGGTGGAACAAATGTAAATAGCCCATTATTTCAGTTCTGATTTTCATGTGACTATTCTAAAATCTTCATAAAATAATTTTCCCGCCAGAGATGTTTCCATCAAATTGACTTGTGGATAAAAGGCTGTGTCTGATGACTTGGTGCACATAAAAATAACTTTTACGGTTATAAAAAAATACAAGTGAAATGGGTTTCCATCACATCTTCCTGTGGATTGGAGAAGAAAGATGACTAGTTCATCGGGAAAGTGAGCCGGTCCGTTAGCCAGTAGCCCAGCCTAGCTGACGTGGTGCTATTTTCCAGATTTCTTACCACTTTCTTTCCCTCTGGCCTCCATTGATCTAGTCACTATAATGCTTGCCATCCTACAAGGGTAGAACCTCCAATCCCTTTTGAACAGATGATGAAAGAGACATGAGGTTTTAACCATTGGTTTTCCTAGAGGATTATATACACAACATAACATTTTACCCATTGGTCAAAATATCTGTTTTTGATTGGACACCCTACCCTGTGTGTTTTGATTGGACACCCTACCCTGTGTGTTTTGATTGGACACCCTACCCTGTGTGTTTTGATTGGACGCCCTACCCTGTGTGTTTTGATTGGACGCCCTACCCTGTGTGTTTTGATTGGACACCCTACCCTGTGTGTTTTGATTGGACACCCTACCCTGTGTGTTTTGATTGGACACCCTACCCTGTGTGTTTTGATTGGACACCCCTACCCTGTGTGTTTTGATTGGACACCCTACCCTGTGTGTTTTGATTGGACACCCTACCCTGTGTGTTTTGATTGGACACCCTACCCTGTGTGTTTTGATTGGACACCCTACCCTGTGTGTTTTGATTGGACACCCTACCCTGTGTGTTTTGATTGGACACCCTACCCTGTGTTTTGATTGGACACCCTACCCTGTGTGTTTTGATTGGACACCCTACCCTGTGTGTTTTGATTGGACACCCTACCCTGTGTGTTTTGATTGGACACCCTACCCTGTGTGTTTTGATTGGACACCCTACCCTGTGTGTTTTGATTGGACGCCCCTACCCTGTGTGTTTTGATTGGACGCCCTACCCTGTGTGTTTTGATTGGACACCCCTACCCTGTGTGTTTTGATTGGACGCCCTACCCTGTGTGTTTTGATTGGACGCCCTACCCTGTGTGTTTTGATTGGACGCCCTACCCTGTGTGTTTTGATTGGACACCCTACCCTGTGTGTTTTGATTGGACACCCTACCCTGTGTGTTTTGATTGGACGCCCTACCCTGTGTGTTTTGATTGGACGCCCTACCCTGTGTGTGTTTTGATTGGACGCCCTACCCTGTGTGTTTTGATTGGACGCCCTACCCTGTGTGTGTTTTGATTGGACGCCCTACCCTGTGTGTTTTGATTGGACGCCCTACCCTGTGTGTTTTGATTGGACGCCCTACCCTGTGTGTTTTGATTGGACGCCCCTACCCTGTGTGTTTTGATTGGACGCCCTACCCTGTGTGTTTTGATTGGACGCCCTACCCTGTGTGTTTTGATTGGACGCCCTACCCTGTGTGTTTTGATTGGACGCCCTACCCCTGTGTGTTTTGATTGGACGCCCCTACCCTGTGTGTTTTGATTGGACGCCCTACCCTGTGTGTTTTGATTGGGACGCCCTACCCTGTGTGTTTTGATTGGACGCCCCTACCCTGTGTGTTTTGATTGGACGCCCCTACCCTGTGTGTTTTGATTGGACGCCCCTACCCTGTGTGTTTTGATTGGACGCCCTACCCTGTGTGTTTTGATTGGACGCCCTACCCTGTGTGTTTTGATTGGACGCCCTACCCTGTGTGTTTTGATTGGACGCCCTACCCTGTGTGTTTTGATTGGACGCCCTACCCTGTGTGTTTTGATTGGACACCCTACCCTGTGTGTTTTGATTGGACACCCTACCCTGTGTGTTTTGATTGGACACCCTACCCTGTGTGTTTTGATTGGACGCCCTACCCTGTGTGTTTTGATTGGACGCCCTACCCTGTGTGTTTTGATTGGACGCCCTACCCTGTGTGTTTTGATTGGACGCCCTACCCTGTGTGTTTTGATTGGACGCCCTACCCTGTGTGTTTTGATTGGACGCCCTACCCTGTGTGTTTGTGTCTGTCTACGTCTCTGTCCCCCTGACCTAAACCATGTCACCCCCAGGGTATGGTCGGCCTGGTGACAGGCGGTGCGTCAGGGCTGGGCCGGGCCACCGTGGAGCGGTTGGTGCAGCAGGGGGCGTGTGCTGTGATTCTGGATCTTCCCTCTTCAGACGGACACAACCTTGCAGCCAGCCTCGGAGAACGCTGCGCCTTCGCCCCCGCTGACGTGAGTCTGACCTTTCACCCCTAACCAATGTTCACTCTTAAGTTGCGCACCTCCTCCAGGAATCAACATTATATCAGGCCCTTTTCAATGCAACAAACCAAAACAAATCTAACTTTACAAGATTGAGTCTGGTATTGTGTTGTAGGCAGAGCCAGAGCGCAACAGAGTATCATTCTATTGACGGGGGGGTAGTCCACGAGCGGTCTTTCAATCACTCATGAGTGAATGCGCTTTTCAGATCAGTTCGGAGCCGCGCGTGTGCACATTCGTTGATAGTCTTTACTAGTTAGTGAGTTATTAGCCCAATTATACTGTAGATAAGTATAGGTCAGCAATGGGGAGTTACTGTTTCCTACAAGAGAACAAAACGTGGAGGCTACATTTCAAGCTGTCTTTGAAAAGCCAGTCAGGTAAAATGCTTATGTCTTAATTAAAGGGGCAGTGTTGTGTTTTGATTAAGGCTTGAATATGCAAATAAGCCAATAGGCAGAGGGTTAGCCTACATGGTCTAATTCTCTGTATGGTAATAATTAACTTTATTTTGTAAAGTGGTTTCTTGCATCATACAGTCAGCTATTTGGCCCCTGCTGTTACAGACCAAGTAAAAAGCGTTAATTAATGTCAAGCCCTTCATCATTTTAAGAAGTCTCATGCAATATAGGCCTGCACTGAACACCACATATAGGCTACTGTCGGCTAGATCATAGAAATCAAAAGCTATTTCCATGTGAAAATGTAATGGGATTTGCTCCATTGGTTTTGTTGGTAGGCGTACATTATGCTCAGATAGCCACAATAACCTGTTGGCTACTGTCTAAAACTGTCAGGATACAGCCTGTTGGCTACTGTCTAAAACTGTCAGGATACAGCCTGTTGGCTACTGTCTAAAACTGTCAGGATACAGCCTGTTGGCTACTGTCTAAAACTGTCAGGGTACAGCCTGTTGGCTACTGTCTAAAACTGTCAGGATACAGCCTGTTGGCTACTGTCTAAAACTGTCAGGATACAGCCTGTTGGCTACTGTCTAAAACTGTCAGGGTACAGCCTGTTGGCTACTGTCTAAAACTGTCAGGATACAGCCTGTTGGCTACTGTCTAAAACTGTCAGGATACAGCCTGTTGGCTACTGTCTAAAACTGTCAGGATACAGCCTGTTGGCTACTGTCTAAAACTGTCAGGATACAGCCTGTTGGCTACTGTCTAAAACTGTCAGGATACAGCCTGTTGGCTACTGTCTAAAACTGTCAGGATACAGCCTGTTGGCTACTGTCTAAAACTGTCAGGTACAGCCTGTTGGCTACTGTCTAAAACTGTCAGGATACAGCCTGTTGGCTACTGTCTAAAACTGTCAGGATACAGCCTGTTGGCTACTGTCTAAAACTGTCAGGATACAGCCTGTTGGCTACTGTCTAAAACTGTCAGGATACAGCCTGTTGGCTACTGTCTAAAACTGTCAGGATACAGCCTGTTGGCTACTGTCTAAAACTGTCAGGATACAGCCTGTTGGCTACTGTCTAAAACTGTCAGGATACAGCCTGTTGGCTACTGTCTAAAACTGTCAGGATACAGCCTGTTGGCTACTGTCTAAAACTGTCAGGGTACAGCCTGTTGGCTACTGTCTAAAACTGTCAGGGTACAGCCTGTTGGCTACTGTCTAAAACTGTCAGGGTACAGCCTGTTGGCTACTGTCTAAAACTGTCAGGATACAGCCTGTTGGCTACTGTCTAAAACTGTCAGGATACAGCCTGTTGGCTACTGTCTAAAACTGTCAGGGTACAGCCTGTTGGCTACTGTCTAAAACTGTCAGGATACAGCCTGTTGGCTACTGTCTAAAACTGTCAGGATACAGCCTGTTGGCTACTGTCTAAAACTGTCAGGATACAGCCTGTTGGCTACTGTCTAAAACTGTCAGGATACAGCCTGTTGGCTACTGTCTAAAACTGTCAGGGTACAGCCTGTTGGCTACTGTCTAAAACTGTCAGGATACAGCCTGTTGGCTACTGACTAAAACTGTCAGGATACAGCCTGTTGGCTACTGTCTAAAACTGTCAGGGTACAGCCTGTTGGCTACTGTCTAAAACTGTCAGGATACAGCCTGTTGGCTACTGTCTAAAACTGTCAGGGTACAGCCTGTTGGCTACTGTCTAAAACTGTCAGGATACAGCCTATTGGCTACTGTCTAAAACTGTCAGGATACAGCCTGTTGGCTACTGTCTAAAACTGTCAGGATACAGCCTGTTGGCTACTGTCTAAAACTGTCAGGATACAGCCTGTTGGCTACTGTCTAAAACTGTCAGGATACAGCCTGTTGGCTACTGTCTAAAACTGTCAGGGTACAGCCTGTTGGCTACTGTCTAAAACTGTCAGGATACAGCCTGTTGGCTACTGTCTAAAACTGTCAGGATACAGCCTGTTGGCTACTGTCTAAAACTGTCAGGATACAGCCTGTTGGCTACTGTCTAAAACTGTCAGGGTACAGCCTGTTGGCTACTGTCTAAAACTGTCAGGGTACAGCCTGTTGGCTACTGTCTAAAACTGTCAGGATACAGCCTGTTGGCTACTGTCTAAAACTGTCAGGATACAGCCTGTTGGCTACTGTCTAAAAATGTCAGGATACAGCCTGTTGGCTACTGTCTAAAACTGTCAGGACACAGCCTGTTGGCTACTGTCTAAAACTGTCAGGGTTCAGCCTGTTGGCTACTGTCTAAAACTGTCAGGATACAGCCTGTTGGCTACTGTCTAAAACTGTCAGGGTACAGCCTGTTGGCTACTGTCTAAAACTGTCAGGATACAGCCTGTTGGCTACTGTCTAAAACTGTCAGGATACAGCCTGTTGGCTACTGTCTAAAACTGTCAGGATACAGCCTGTTGGCTACTGTCTAAAACTGTCAGGATACAGCCTGTTGGCTACTGTCTAAAACTGTCAGGATACAGCCTGTTGGCTACTGTCTAAAACTGTCAGGATACAGCCTGTTGGCTACTGTCTAAAACTGTCAGGGTACAGCCTGTTGGCTACTGTCTAAAACTGTCAGGGTACAGCCTGTTGGCTACTGTCTAAAACTGTCAGGATACAGCCTGTTGGCTACTGTCTAAAACTGTCAGGATACAGCCTGTTGGCTACTGTCTAAAACTGTCAGGATACAGCCTGTTGGCTACTGTCTAAAACTGTCAGGATTCAGCCTGTTGGCTACTGTCTAAAACTGTCAGGGTACAGCCTGTTGGCTACTGTCTAAAACTGTCAGGGTACAGCCTGTTGGCTACTGTCTAAAACTGTCAGGATACAGCCTGTTGGCTACTGTCTAAAACTGTCAGGGTACAGCCTGTTGGCTACTGTCTAAAACTGTCAGGGTACAGCCTGTTGGCTACTGTCTAAAACTGTCAGGATACAGCCTGTTGGCTACTGTCTAAAACTGTCAGGATACAGCCTGTTGGCTACTGTCTAAAACTGTCAGGGTACAGCCTGTTGGCTACTGTCTAAAACTGTCAGGATACAGCCTGTTGGCTACTGTCTAAAACTGTCAGGATACAGCCTGTTGGCTACTGTCTAAAACTGTCAGGATACAGCCTAAACTGTCAGGATACAGCCTAAAACTGTCAGGATACAGCCTAAACTGTCAGGATACAGCCTGTTGGCTACTGTCTAAAACTGTCAGGGTACAGCCTGTTGGCTACTGTCTAAAACTGTCAGGATACAGCCTGTTGGCTACTGTCTAAAACTGTCAGGATACAGCCTGTTGGCTACTGTCTAAAACTGTCAGGGTACAGCCTGTTGGCTACTGTCTAAAACTGTCAGGATACAGCCTGTTGGCTACTGTCTAAAACTGTCAGGATACAGCCTGTTGGCTACTGTCTAAAACTGTCAGGATACAGCCTGTTGGCTTCTGTCTAAAACTGTCAGGATACAGCCTAAACTGTCAGGATACAGCCTGTTGGCTACTGTCTAAAACTGTCAGGATACAGCCAAAACTGTCAGGATACAGCCTGTTGGCTACTGTCTAAAACTGTCAGGATACAGCCTAAACTGTCAGGATACAGCCTGTTGGCTACTGTCTAAAACTGTCAGGATACAGCCTGTTGGCTACTGTCTAAAACTGTCAGGATACAGCCTGTTGGCTACTGTATAAAACTGTCAGGATACAGCCTGTTGGCTACTGTCTAAAACTGTCAGGGTACAGCCTGTTGGCTACTGTCTAAAACTGTCAGGATACAGCCTGTTGGCTACTGTCTAAAACTGTCAGGATACAGCCTGTTGGCTACTGTCTAAAACTGTCAGGATACAGCCTGTTGGCTACTGTCTAAAACTGTCAAGACACAGCCTGTTGGCTACTGTCTAAAACTGTCAGGGTTCAGCCTGTTGGCTACTGTCTAAAACTGTCAGGGTTCAGCCTGTTGGCTACTGTCTAAAACTGTCAGGATACAGCCTGTTGGCTACTGTCTAAAACTGTCAGGGTACAGCCTGTTGGCTACTGTCTAAAACTGTCAGGGTACAGCCTGTTGGCTACTGTCTAAAACTGTCAGGATACAGCCTGTTGGCTACTGTCTAAAACTGTCAGGATACAGCCTGTTGGCTACTGTCTAAAACTGTCAGGATACAGCCTGTTGGCTACTGTCTAAAACTGTCAGGATACAGCCTGTTGGCTACTGTCTAAAACTGTCAGGATACAGCCTGTTGGCTACTGTCTAAAACTGTCAGGATACAGCCTGTTGGCTACTGTCTAAAACTGTCAGGGTACAGCCTGTTGGCTACTGTCTAAAACTGTCAGGGTACAGCCTGTTGGCTACTGTCTAAAACTGTCAGGATACAGCCTGTTGGCTACTGTCTAAAACTGTCAGGATACAGCCTGTTGGCTACTGTCTAAAACTGTCAGGGTTCAGCCTGTTGGCTACTGTCTAAAACTGTCAGGGTTCAGCCTGTTGGCTACTGTCTAAAACTGTCAGGGTACAGCCTGTTGGCTACTGTCTAAAACTGTCAGGATACAGCCTGTTGGCTACTGTCTAAAACTGTCAGGATACAGCCTAAACTGTCAGGATACAGCCTAAAACTGTCAGGATACAGCCTAAACTGTCAGGATACAGCCTGTTGGCTACTGTCTAAAACTGTCAGGGTACAGCCTGTTGGCTACTGTCTAAAACTGTCAGGATACAGCCTGTTGGCTACTGTCTAAAACTGTAAGGATACAGCCTGTTGGCTACTGTCTAAAACTGTCAGGGTACAGCCTGTTGGCTACTGTCTAAAACTGTCAGGATACAGCCTGTTGGCTACTGTCTAAAACTGTCAGGATACAGCCTGTTGGCTACTGTCTAAAACTGTCAGGATACAGCCTGTTGGCTACTGTCTAAAACTGTCAGGATACAGCCTGTTGGCTACTGTCTAAAACTGTCAGTGTACAGCCTGTTGGCTACTGTCTAAAACTGTCAGGATACAGCCTGTTGGCTACTGTCTAAAACTGTCAGGATACAGCCTGTTGGCTACTGTCTATAACTGTCAGGATACAGCCTGTTGGCTACTGTCTAAAACTGTCAGGGTACAGCCTGTTGGATACTGTCTAAAACTGTCAGGGTACAGCCTGTTGGCTACTGTCTAAAACTGTCAGGATACAGCCTATTGGCTACTGTCTAAAACTGTCAGGATACAGCCTGTTGGCTACTGTCTAAAACTGTCAGGATACAGCCTGTTGGCTACTGTCAGGATACAGCCTGTTGGCTACTGTCTAAAACTGTCAGGATACAGCCTGTTGGCTACTGTCTAATACTGTCAGGATACAGCCTGTTGGCTACTGTCTAAAACTGTCAGGATACAGCCTGTTGGCTACTGTCTAAAACTGTCAGGGTACAGCCTGTTGGCTACTGTCTAAAACTGTCAGGGTACAGCCTGTTGGCTACTGTCTAAAACTGTCAGGATACAGCCTGTTGGCTACTGTCTAAAACTGTCAGGATACAGCCTGTTGGCTACTGTCTAAAACTGTCAGGATACAGCCTGTTGGCTACTGTCTAAAACTGTCAGGATACAGCCTGTTGGCTACTGTCTAAAACTGTCAGGGATACAGCCTGTTGGCTACTGTCTAAAACTGTCAGGATACAGCCTGTTGGCTACTGTCTAAAACTGTCAGGATACAGCCTGTTGGCTACTGTCTAAAACTGTCAGGATACAGCCTGTTGGCTACTGTCTAAAACTGTCAGGATACAGCCTGTTGGCTACTGTCTAAAACTGTCAGGATACAGCCTGTTGGCTACTGTCTAAAACTGTCAGGATACAGCCTGTTGGCTACTGTCTAAAACTGTCAGGATACAGCCTGAAACTGTCAGGATACAGCCTGTTGGCTACTGTCTAAAACTGTCAGGATACAGCCTGTTGGCTACTGTCTAAAACTGTCAGGATACAGCCTGTTGGCTACTGTCTGAAACTGTCAGGATACAGCCTGTTGGCTACTGTCTAAAACTGTCAGGATACAGCCTGTTGGCTACTGTCTAAAACTGTCAGGATACAGCCTGTTGGCTACTGTCTAAAACTGTCAGGATACAGCCTGTTGGCTACTGTCTAAAACTGTCAGGGTACAGCCTGTTGGCTACTGTCTAAAACTGTCAGGGTACAGCCTGTTGGCTACTGTCTAAAACTGTCAGGATACAGCCTGTTGGCTACTGTCTAAAACTGTCAGGATACAGCCTGTTGGCTACTGTCTAAAACTGTCAGGATACAGCCTGTTGGCTACTGTCTAAAACTGTCAGGGTACAGCCTGTTGGCTACTGTCTAAAACTGTCAGGATACAGCCTGTTGGCTACTGTCTAAAACTGTCAGGATACAGCCTGTTGGCTACTGTCTAAAACTGTCAGGATACAGCCTGTTGGCTACTGTCTAAAACTGTCAGGATACAGCCTGTTGGCTACTGTCTAAAACTGTCAGGATACAGCCTGTTGGCTACTGTCTAAAACTGTCAGGATACAGCCTGTTGGCTACTGTCTAAAACTGTCAGGATACAGCCTGTTGGCTACTGTCTAAAACTGTCAGGATACAGCCTGTTGGCTACTGTCTAAAACTGTCAGGATACAGCCTGTTGGCTACTGTCTAAAACTGTCAGGATACAGCCTGTTGGCTACTGTCTAAAACTGTCAGGATACAGCCTGTTGGCTACTGTCTAAAACTGTCAGGATACAGCCTGTTGGCTACTGTCTAAAACTGTCAAGGTACAGCCTGTTGGCTACTGTCTAAAACTGTCAGGATACAGCCTGTTGGCTACTGTCTAAAACTGTCAGGATACAGCCTGTTGGCTACTGTCTAAAACTGTCAGGGTACAGCCTGTTGACTACTGTCTAAAACTGTCAGGATACAGCCTGTTGGCTACTGTCTAAAACTGTCAGGATACAGCCTGTTGGCTACTGTCTAAAACTGTCAGGATACAGCCTGTTGGCTACTGTCTAAAACTGTCAGGATACAGCCTGTTGGCTACTGTCTAAAACTGTCAGGATACAGCCTGTTGGCTACTGTCTAAAACTGTCAGGATACAGCCTGTTGGCTACTGTCTAAAACTGTCAGGATACAGCCTGTTGGCTACTGTCTAAAACTGTCAGGATACAGCCTGTTGGCTACTGTCTAAAACTGTCAGGGTACAGCCTGTTGGCTACTGTCTAAAACTGTCAGGATACAGCCTGTTGGCTACTGTCTAAAACTGTCAGGATACAGCCTGTTGGCTACTGTCTAAAACTGTCAGGATACAGCCTGTTGGCTACTGTCTAAAACTGTCAGGATACAGCCTGTTGGCTACTGTCTAAAACTGTCAGGATACAGCCTGTTGGCTACTGTCTAAAACTGTCAGGATACAGCCTGTTGGCTACTGTCTAAAACTGTCAGGATACAGCCTGTTGGCTACTGTCTAAAACTGTCAGGATACAGCCTGTTGGCTACTGTCTAAAACTGTCAGGGTACAGCCTGTTGGCTACTGTCTAAAACTGTCAGGGTACAGCCTGTTGGCTACTGTCTAAAACTGTCAGGGTACAGCCTGTTGGCTACTGTCTAAAACTGTCAGGGTACAGCCTGTTGGCTACTGTCTAAAACTGTCAGGATACAGCCTGTTGGCTACTGTCTAAAACTGTCAGGATACAGCCTGTTGGCTACTGTCTAAAACTGTCAGGATACAGCCTGTTGGCTACTGTCTAAAACTGTCAGGATACAGCCTGTTGGCTACTGTCTAAAACTGTCAGGATACAGCCTGTTGGCTACTGTCTAAAACTGTCAGGATACAGCCTGTTGGCTACTGTCTAAAACTGTCAGGATACAGCCTGTTGGCTACTGTCTAAAACTGTCAGGGTACAGCCTGTTGGCTACTGTCTAAAACTGTCAGGATACAGCCTGTTGGCTACTGTCTAAAACTGTCAGGATACAGCCTGTTGGCTACTGTCTAAAACTGTCAGGATACAGCCTGTTGGCTACTGTCTAAAACTGTCAGGGTACAGCCTGTTGGCTACTGTCTAAAACTGTCAGGATACAGCCTGTTGGCTACTGTCTAAAACTGTCAGGATACAGCCTGTTGGCTACTGTCTAAAACTGTCAGGATACAGCCTATTGGCTACTGTCTAAAACTGTCAGGATACAGCCTGTTGGCTACTGTCTAAAACTGTCAGGATACAGCCTGTTGGCTACTGTCTAAAACTGTCAGGACACAGCCTGTTGGCTACTGTCTAAAACTGTCAGGATACAGCCTGTTGGCTACTGTCTAAAACTGTCAGGATACAGCCTGTTGGCTACTGTCTAAAACTGTCAGGGTACAGCCTGTTGGCTACTGTCTAAAACTGTCAGGGTACAGCCTGTTGGCTACTGTCTAAAACTGTCAGGTACAGCCTGTTGGCTACTGTCTAAAACTGTCAGGATACAGCCTGTTGGCTACTGTCTAAAACTGTCAGGATACAGCCTGTTGGCTACTGTCTAAAACTGTCAGGGATACAGCCTGTTGGCTACTGTCTAAAACTGTCAGGATACAGCCTGTTGGCTACTGTCTAAAACTGTCAGGGTACAGCCTGTTGGCTACTGTCTAAAACTGTCAGGATACAGCCTGTTGGCTACTGTCTAAAACTGTCAGGGTTCAGCCTGTTGGCTACTGTCTAAAACTGTCAGGGTACAGCCTGTTGGCTACTGTCTAAAACTGTCAGGGTACAGCCTGTTGGCTACTGTCTAAAACTGTCAGGGTACAGCCTGTTGGCTACTGTCTAAAACTGTCAGGATACAGCCTGTTGGCTACTGTCTAAAACTGTCAGGATACAGCCTGTTGGCTACTGTCTAAAACTGTCATGGTACAGCCTGTTGGCTACTGTCTAAAACTGTCAGGGTACAGCCTGTTGGCTACTGTCTAAAACTGTCAGGGTACAGCCTGTTGGCTACTGTCTAAAACTGTCAGGGTACAGCCTGTTGGCTACTGTCTAAAACTGTCAGGATACAGCCTGTTGGCTACTGTCTAAAACTGTCAGGATACAGCCTGTTGGCTACTGTCTAAAACTGTCAGGATACAGCCTAAACTGTCAGGATACAGCCTGTTGGCTACTGTCTAAAACTGTCAGGATACAGCCTAAACTGTCAGGATACAGCCTGTTGGCTACTGTCTAAAACTGTCAGGGTACAGCCTGTTGGCTACTGTCTAAAACTGTCAGGATACAGCCTGTTGGCTACTGTCTAAAACTGTCAGGATACAGCCTGTTGGCTACTGTCTAAAACTGTCAGGGTACAGCCTGTTGGCTACTGTCTAAAACTGTCAGGATACAGCCTGTTGGCTACTGTCTAAAACTGTCAGGATACAGCCTGTTGGCTACTGTCTAAAACTGTCAGGATACAGCCTGTTGGCTACTGTCTAAAACTGTCAGGATACAGCCTGTTGGCTACTGTCTAAAACTGTCAGGGTACAGCCTGTTGGCTACTGTCTAAAACTGTCAGGATACAGCCTGTTGGCTACTGTCTAAAACTGTCAGGATACAGCCTGTTGGCTACTGTCTATAACTGTCAGGATACAGCCTGTTGGCTACTGTCTAAAACTGTCAGGGTACAGCCTGTTGGATACTGTCTAAAACTGTCAGGATACAGCCTGTTGGCTACTGTCTAAAACTGTCAGGATACAGCCTGTTGGCTACTGTCTAAAACTGTCAGGATACAGCCTGTTGGCTACTGTCTAAAACTGTCAGGATACAGCCTATTGGCTACTGTCTAAAACTGTCAGGATACAGCCTGTTGGCTACTGTCTAAAACTGTCAGGATACAGCCTGTTGGCTACTGTCAGGATACAGCCTGTTGGCTACTGTCTAAAACTGTCAGGATACAGCCTGTTGGCTACTGTCTAAAACTGTCAGGATACAGCCTGTTGGCTACTGTCTAAAACTGTCAGGATACAGCCTGTTGGATACTGTCTAAAACTGTCAGGATACAGCCTGTTGGCTACTGTCTAAAACTGTCAGGATACAGCCTGTTGGCTACTGTCTAAAACTGTCAGGATACAGCCTGTTGGCTACTGTCTAAAACTGTCAGGATACAGCCTGTTGGCTACTGTCTAAAACTGTCAGGGTACAGCCTGTTGGCTACTGTCTAAAACTGTCAGGGTACAGCCTGTTGGCTACTGTCTAAAACTGTCAGGGTACAGCCTGTTGGCTACTGTCTAAAACTGTCAGGATACAGCCTGTTGGCTACTGTCTAAAACTGTCAGGATACAGCCTGTTGGCTACTGTCTAAAACTGTCAGGATACAGCCTGTTGGCTACTGTCTAAAACTGTCAGGGTACAGCCTGTTGGCTACTGTCTAAAACTGTCAGGATACAGCCTGTTGGCTACTGTCTAAAACTGTCAGGATACAGCCTGTTGGCTACTGTCTAAAACTGTCAGGATACAGCCTGTTGGCTACTGTCTAAAACTGTCAGGATACAGCCTGTTGGCTACTGTCTAAAACTGTCAGGGTACAGCCTGTTGGCTACTGTCTAAAACTGTCAGGATACAGCCTGTTGGCTACTGTCTAAAACTGTCAGGATACAGCCTGTTGGCTACTGTCTAAAACTGTCAGGATACAGCCTGTTGGCTACTGTCTAAAACTGTCAGGGTACAGCCTGTTGGCTACTGTCTAAAACTGTCAGGATACAGCCTGTTGGCTACTGTCTAAAACTGTCAGGATACAGCCTGTTGGCTACTGTCTAAAACTGTCAGGATACAGCCTGTTGGCTACTGTCTAAAACTGTCAGGATACAGCCTGTTGGCTACTGTCTAAAACTGTCAGGATACAGCCTGTTGGCTACTGTCTAAAACTGTCAGGACACAGCCTGTTGGCTACTGTCTAAAACTGTCAGGATACAGCCTGTTGGCTACTGTCTAAAACTGTCAGGGTACAGCCTGTTGGCTACTGTCTAAAACTGTCAGGGTACAGCCTGTTGGCTACTGTCTAAAACTGTCAGGGTACAGCCTGTTGGCTACTGTCTAAAACTGTCAGGGATACAGCCTGTTGGCTACTGTCTAAAACTGTCAGGATACAGCCTGTTGGCTACTGTCTAAAACTGTCAGGATACAGCCTGTTGGCTACTGTCTAAAACTGTCAGGATACAGCCTGTTGGCTACTGTCTAAAACTGTCAGGATACAGCCTGTTGGCTACTGTCTAAAACTGTCAGGGTACAGCCTGTTGGCTACTGTCTAAAACTGTCAGGATACAGCCTGTTGGCTACTGTCTAAAACTGTCAGGGTACAGCCTGTTGGCTACTGTCTAAAACTGTCAGGGTTCAGCCTGTTGGCTACTGTCTAAAACTGTCAGGGTACAGCCTGTTGGCTACTGTCTAAAACTGTCAGGGTACAGCCTGTTGGCTACTGTCTAAAACTGTCAGGGTACAGCCTGTTGGCTACTGTCTAAAACTGTCAGGATACAGCCTGTTGGCTACTGTCTAAAACTGTCAGGATACAGCCTGTTGGCTACTGTCTAAAACTGTCAGGGTACAGCCTGTTGGCTACTGTCTAAAACTGTCAGGGTACAGCCTGTTGGCTACTGTCTAAAACTGTCAGGGTACAGCCTGTTGGCTACTGTCTAAAACTGTCAGGGTACAGCCTGTTGGCTACTGTCTAAAACTGTCAGGATACAGCCTGTTGGCTACTGTCTAAAACTGTCAGGATACAGCCTTAACCAGAGCCTGTTGGCTACTGTCTAAAACTGTCAGGATACAGCCTAAACTGTCAGGATACAGCCTGTTGGCTACTGTCTAAAACTGTCAGGGATACAGCCTGTTGGCTACTGTCTAAAACTGTCAGGATACAGCCTGTTGGCTACTGTCTAAAACTGTCAGGATACAGCCTGTTGGCTACTGTCTAAAACTGTCAGGGTACAGCCTGTTGGCTACTGTCTAAAACTGTCAGGATACAGCCTGTTGGCTACTGTCTAAAACTGTCAGGATACAGCCTGTTGGCTACTGTCTAAAACTGTCAGGATACAGCCTGTTGGCTACTGTCTAAAACTGTCAGGATACAGCCTGTTGGCTACTGTCTAAAACTGTCAGGGTACAGCCTGTTGGCTACTGTCTAAAACTGTCAGGATACAGCCTGTTGGCTACTGTCTAAAACTGTCAGGATACAGCCTGTTGGCTACTGTCTATAACTGTCAGGATACAGCCTGTTGGCTACTGTCTAAAACTGTCAGGGTACAGCCTGTTGGATACTGTCTAAAACTGTCAGGATACAGCCTGTTGGCTACTGTCTAAAACTGTCAGGATACAGCCTGTTGGCTACTGTCTAAAACTGTCAGGATACAGCCTGTTGGCTACTGTCTAAAACTGTCGGGATACAGCCTGTTGGCTACTGTCTAAAACTGTCAGGATACAGCCTGTTGGCTACTGTCTAAAACTGTCAGGATACAGCCTGTTGGCTACTGTCAGGATACAGCCTGTTGGCTACTGTCTAAAACTGTCAGGGTACAGCCTGTTGGCTACTGTCTAAAACTGTCAGGATACAGCCTGTTGGCTACTGTCTAATACTGTCAGGATACAGCCTGTTGGCTACTGTCTAAAACTGTCAGGATACAGCCTGTTGGCTACTGTCTAAAACTGTCAGGGTACAGCCTGTTGGCTACTGTCTAAAACTGTCAGGATACAGCCTGTTGGCTACTGTCTAAAACTGTCAGGATACAGCCTGTTGGCTACTGTCTAAAACTGTCAGGATACAGCCTGTTGGCTACTGTCTAAAACTGTCAGGATACAGCCTGTTGGCTACTGTCTAAAACTGTCAGGATACAGCCTGTTGGCTACTGTCTAAAACTGTCAGGATACAGCCTGTTGGCTACTGTCTAAAACTGTCAGGATACAGCCTGTTGGCTACTGTCTAAAACTGTCAGGGTACAGCCTGTTGGCTACTGTCTAAAACTGTCAGGATACAGCCTGTTGGCTACTGTCTAAAACTGTCAGGATACAGCCTGTTGGCTACTGTCTATAACTGTCAGGATACAGCCTGTTGGCTACTGTCTAAAACTGTCAGGGTACAGCCTGTTGGCTACTGTCTAAAACTGTCAGGATACAGCCTGTTGGCTACTGTCTAAAACTGTCAGGATACAGCCTGTTGGCTACTGTCTAAAACTGTCAGGATACAGCCTGTTGGCTACTGTCTAAAACTGTCAGGATACAGCCTGTTGGCTACTGTCAAAGGATACAGCCTGTTGGCTACTGTCTAAAACTGTCAGGGTACAGCCTGTTGGCTACTGTCTAAAACTGTCAGGATACAGCCTGTTGGCTACTGTCTAATACTGTCAGGATACAGCCTGTTGGCTACTGTCTAAAACTGTCAGGATACAGCCTGTTGGCTACTGTCTAAAACTGTCAGGGTACAGCCTGTTGGCTACTGTCTAAAACTGTCAGGATACAGCCTGTTGGCTACTGTCTAAAACTGTCAGGATACAGCCTGTTGGCTACTGTCTAAAACTGTCAGGATACAGCCTGTTGGCTACTGTCTAAAACTGTCAGGATACAGCCTGTTGGCTACTGTCTAAAACTGTCAGGATACAGCCTGTTGGCTACTGTCTAAAACTGTCAGGATACAGCCTGTTGGCTACTGTCTAAAACTGTCAGGATACAGCCTGTTGGCTACTGTCTAAAACTGTCAGGATACAGCCTGTTGGCTACTGTCTAAAACTGTCAGGATACAGCCTGTTGGCTACTGTCTAAAACTGTCAGGATACAGCCTGTTGGCTACTGTCTAAAACTGTCAGGATACAGCCTGTTGGCTACTGTCTAAAACTGTCAGGATACAGCCTGTTGGCTACTGTCTAAAACTGTCAGGATACAGCCTGTTGGCTACTGTCTAAAACTGTCAGGATACAGCCTGTTGGCTACTGTCTAAAACTGTCAGGATACAGCCTGTTGGCTACTGTCTAAAACTGTCAGGATACAGCCTGTTGGCTACTGTCTAAAACTGTCAGGATACAGCCTGTTGGCTACTGTCTAAAACTGTCAGGATACAGCCTGTTGGCTACTGTCTAAAACTGTCAGGATACAGCCTGTTGGCTACTGTCTAAAACTGTCAGGGTACAGCCTGTTGGCTACTGTCTAAAACTGTCAGGATACAGCCTGTTGGCTACTGTCTAAAACTGTCAGGATACAGCCTGTTGGCTACTGTCTATAACTGTCAGGATACAGCCTGTTGGCTACTGTCTAAAACTGTCAGGGTACAGCCTGTTGGCTACTGTCTAAAACTGTCAGGATACAGCCTGTTGGCTACTGTCTAAAACTGTCAGGATACAGCCTGTTGGCTACTGTCTAAAACTGTCAGGATACAGCCTGTTGGCTACTGTCTAAAACTGTCAGGATACAGCCTGTTGGCTACTGTCAGGATACAGCCTGTTGGCTACTGTCTAAAACTGTCAGGGTACAGCCTGTTGGCTACTGTCTAAAACTGTCAGGATACAGCCTGTTGGCTACTGTCTAATACTGTCAGGATACAGCCTGTTGGCTACTGTCTAAAACTGTCAGGATACAGCCTGTTGGCTACTGTCTAAAACTGTCAGGGTACAGCCTGTTGGCTACTGTCTAAAACTGTCAGGATACAGCCTGTTGGCTACTGTCTAAAACTGTCAGGATACAGCCTGTTGGCTACTGTCTAAAACTGTCAGGATACAGCCTGTTGGCTACTGTCTAAAACTGTCAGGATACAGCCTGTTGGCTACTGTCTAAAACTGTCAGGATACAGCCTGTTGGCTACTGTCTAAAACTGTCAGGATACAGCCTGTTGGCTACTGTCTAAAACTGTCAGGATACAGCCTGTTGGCTACTGTCTAAAACTGTCGGGATACAGCCTGTTGGCTACTGTCTAAAACTGTCAGGATACAGCCTGTTGGCTACTGTCTAAAACTGTCAGGATACAGCCTGTTGGCTACTGTCTAAAACTGTCAGGATACAGCCTGTTGGCTACTGTCTAAAACTGTCAGGATACAGCCTGTTGGCTACTGTCTAAAACTGTCAGGATACAGCCTGTTGGCTACTGTCTAAAACTGTCAGGATACAGCCTGTTGGCTACTGTCTAAAACTCTCAGGATACAGCCTGTTGGCTACTGTCTAAAACTCTCAGGATACAGCCTGTTGGCTACTGTCTAAAACTGTCAGGGTACAGCCTGTTGGCTACTGTCTAAAACTGTCAGGATACAGCCTGTTGGCTACTGTCTAAAACTGTCAGGATACAGCCTGTTGGCTACTGTCTAAAACTGTCAGGATACAGCCTGTTGGCTACTGTCTAAAACTGTCAGGATACAGCCTGTTGGCTACTGTCTAAAACTGTCAGGGTACAGCCTGTTGACTACTGTCTAAAACTGTCAGGATACAGCCTGTTGGCTACTGTCTAAAACTGTCAGGATACAGCCTGTTGGATACTGTCTAAAACTGTCAGGATACAGCCTGTTGGCTACTGTCTAAAACTGTCAGGATACAGCCTGTTGGCTACTGTCTAAAACTGTCAGGATACAGCCTGTTGGCTACTGTCTAAAACTGTCAGGATACAGCCTGTTGGCTACTGTCAGGATACAGCCTGTTGGCTACTGTCTAAAACTGTCAGGATACAGCCTGTTGGCTACTGTCTAAAACTGTCAGGATACAGCCTGTTGGCTACTGTCTAATACTGTCAGGATACAGCCTGTTGGCTACTGTCTAAAACTGTCAGGATACAGCCTGTTGGCTACTGTCTAAAACTGTCAGGGTACAGCCTGTTGGCTACTGTCTAAAACTGTCAGGATACAGCCTGTTGGCTACTGTCTAAAACTGTCAGGATACAGCCTGTTGGCTACTGTCTAAAACTGTCAGGATACAGCCTGTTGGCTACTGTCTAAAACTGTCAGGATACAGCCTGTTGGCTACTGTCTAAAACTGTCAGGATACAGCCTGTTGGCTACTGTCTAAAACTGTCAGGATACAGCCTGTTGGCTACTGTCTAAAACTGTCAGGATACAGCCTGTTGGCTACTGTCTAAAACTGTCAGGATACAGCCTGTTGGCTACTGTCTAAAACTGTCAGGATACAGCCTGTTGGCTACTGTCTAAAACTGTCAGGATACAGCCTGTTGGCTACTGTCTAAAACTGTCAGGATACAGCCTGTTGGCTACTGTCTAAAACTGTCAGGATACAGCCTGTTGGCTACTGTCTAAAACTGTCAGGATACAGCCTGTTGGCTACTGTCTAAAACTCTCAGGATACAGCCTGTTGGCTACTGTCTAAAACTCTCAGGATACAGCCTGTTGGCTACTGTCTAAAACTGTCAGGGTACAGCCTGTTGGCTACTGTCTAAAACTGTCAGGATACAGCCTGTTGGCTACTGTCTAAAACTGTCAGGATACAGCCTGTTGGCTACTGTCTAAAACTGTCAGGATACAGCCTGTTGGCTACTGTCTAAAACTGTCAGGATACAGCCTGTTGGCTACTGTCTAAAACTGTCAGGATACAGCCTGTTGGCTACTGTCTAAAACTGTCAGGGTACAGCCTGTTGACTACTGTCTAAAACTGTCAGGATACAGCCTGTTGGCTACTGTCTAAAACTGTCAGGATACAGCCTGTTGGCTACTGTCTAAAACTGTCAGGATACAGCCTGTTGGCTACTGTCTAAAACTGTCAGGATACAGCCTGTTGGCTACTGTCTAAAACTGTCAGGATACAGCCTGTTGGCTACTGTCTAAAACTGTCAGGGTACAGCCTGTTGGCTACTGTCTAAAACTGTCAGGATACAGCCTGTTGGCTACTGTCTAAAACTGTCAGGATACAGCCTGTTGGCTACTGTCTAAAACTGTCAGGATACAGCCTGTTGGCTACTGTCTAAAACTGTCAGGATACAGCCTGTTGGCTACTGTCTAAAACTGTCAAGGTTCAGACTCAGTGTTCACTGGAAAAACGCGCGCTGGAAGTTGCACAAAATTCTCACAATGTTCAAGTTTCCGCTCACAAGACTTCAAATTTGCTCAGTGCCCCAAGAAATTAGAGGGAACATTGCTCCTAACCCAAATCTCTGTCATAACCCTAGCCCTGTCATAACCCTAGCCCTGTCATAACCCTAGCCCTGTCATAACCCTAGCCCTGTCATAACCCTAGCCCTGTCATAACCCTAGCCCTGTCATAACCCTAGCCCTGTCATAACCCTAGCCCTGTCATAACCCCTAGCCTGTCATAACCCTAGCCCTCTGTCCTAACCCCTAGCCCTGCCATAACCCTAGCCTGTCATAACCCTAGCCCTGTCATAACCCTAGCCTGCCATAACCCTAGCCCTGTCATAACCCTCGGCCCTGTCTGTAACCTGCCCTGTCATAACCCTAGCCCTGTCATAACCCTAGCCCTGTCATAACCCTAGCCCTGTCATAACCCTAGCCCTGTCATAACCCTAGCCCTGCCATAACCCTAGCTCTAACCCAAATCTATTTCTCTCCCCTACTCTTTACCCCCTACTCTGTACTCTTTACCCCCTACTCTGTACTCTTTACCCCCTACTCTGTACTCTTTACCCCCTGCTCTTTACCCCCTGCTCTTTACCCCCTGCTCTGTACTCTTTACCCCTGCTCTTTACCCCTGCTCTGTACTCTTTAACCCCTGCTCTTTACCCCCTGCTCTTTACCCCCTGCTCTTTACCCCCTGCTCTTTACCCCTGCTCTGTACTCTTATCCCTGCTCTTTACCCCTGCTCTTTACCCCTGCTCTTTTACCTTCTATCTCTTACCCCCTGCTCTTTACCCCCTGCTCTTTACCCCCTGTTCTTCACCCCTTATTCTCCCCCCCACTCTGTACTCCTGCCCCCTACTCTGTACCCCCTACTCTGTACTCTTTACCCCCTACTCTGTACTCTGTACCCCCTACTCTGTACTCTGTACCCCCTACTCTGTACTCTTTACCCCCTACTCTGTACTCTTTACCCCCTACTCTGTACTCTTTACCCCCTACTCTGTACTCTTTACCCCCTACTCTGTACTCTGTACCCCCTACTCTGTACTCTTTACCCCCTACTCTGTACTCTTTCACCTCTATTTTACCCCCTACTCTGTACCCTCTCTTTACCCCCTACTCTGTACTCTTTACCCCTACTGTACTCTGTACCCCCTACTCTGTACTCTTTCCCCCTACTCTGTACCCCCTACTCTGTACTCTTTACCCCCTACTCTGTACTCTTTTACCCTACTCTGTCCACTCTGCCCCTCTCTGTACTCTGTACCCCCTACTCTGTACTCTGTCCCCTACTCTGTACTCTTTACCCCCTACTCTGTACTCTGTACCCCTACTCTACTCTGTACTCTTTACCCCCTACTCTGTACTCTTTTACCCCCTACTCTGTACTCTGTACCCCTACTCTGTACTCTGTACTCCCTACTCTGTACTTTGTCTCCCTATGTACTCTTTTACCCCCTACTCTGTACTCTGTACCCCTCTACTCTGTACTCTTTGCCCCTGCTCTTTGCTCTTACCTTTTACCCCCTATCTTTAACTCTGCTCTTTACCCCTGCTCTTTTACCCCTGCTCTTTAACCCTGCTCTTTACCCTGCTCTTTACCCTATCTTTACCCCTGTCTTTAACCCCCTGCTCTTTACCCCCTGTCTTTTCCTGTCTTTTACTGCTCTTTACCCCCTGCTCTTTACCCTGTCTTTTACTTCTGCTCTTTCCCCTGCTCTTTACCCTGCTCTTTGCTCTTTACCCCTTCTACTTACCCCTGCTCTTTACCCCCTGCTCTTTGCTCTTCCCTGCTCTTTACCCCCTGTTCTTTCACCTATCTCCCCCCCTGTACTCTTTACCCCCTACTCTTTGCTCTGTACCCTACTCTGTACTCTGTCACCCCCTACTCTGTACTCTTTGCCCCCTACTCTGTACTCACCCCTACTCTGTATTCTCTTTACCCCTACTCTGTACTCTTTACCCCCTACTCTGTACTCTTTACCCCCCTACTCTGTACTCTTTACCCCCTACTCTGTACTCTCTTACTCTCCTACTCTGTACTCTTTACCCCCTACTCTGTACTCTTTACCCCTACTCTGTACTCTTTACCCCCCTACTCTGTACTCTTTACCCCCTACTCTGTACTCTTTACCCCTACTCTGTACTCTTTACCCCTACTCTGTACTCTGTACCCCCTACTCTGTACTTTGCCCCCTACTCTGTGCTCCCCTACTCTGTACTCTGTACTCTTTACTCTGTACTCTTTACCCCCTACTCTGTACTCTGTACTCCCTACTCTGTACTCTGTACCCTCTCTTTTACTCTGTACTCTTTTGCCCCTACTCTGTACTCTTTTACCCCTACTCTGTACTCTTTACCCTACTCTGTACTCTTTACCCCCTACTCTGTACTCTTTACCCCCTACTCTGTACTCTTTACCCTCTACTCTTTTACTCTTCTACTCTGTACTCTTTACCCCTCTGTACTCTTTACCCCTACTCTGTACTCTTTGCCCCCTACTCTTTACCCCCTACTCTGTACTCTTTACCCCCTACTCTGTACTCTGTACCCCTACTCTGTACTCTTTCACCCCTACTCTTTGCCCCTACTCTTCCCCCTACTCTGTACTCTTTACCCCCTACTCTTTACCCCCTACTCTGTACTCTCTTTTACTCCCTACTCTTACTCTGTACCCCTACTCTGTACTCTCTCTGTACTCTTTTGCCCCCTCTATGCTCTTTACCCCCCTACTCTGTACTCTTTACCCCCTACTCTTTACCCCCTACTCTGTACTCTTTACCCCCTACTCTGTACCCCCTACTCTGTACTCTTTACCCCCTACTCTGTACTCTTTACCCCCTACTCTGTACTCTTTTACCCCCTACTCTGTACTCTTTACCCCTACTCTTTACTCTCTACTCTGTACTCTTTACCCCTACTCTGTACTCTTTTACCCCCTACTCTTTACCCCCTACTCTGTACTCTTTTACCCCCCTACTCTGTACTCTTTACCCCCTACTCTGTACTCTTTACCCCTACTCTGTACTCTGTACCCCCTACTCTGTACTCTTTACTCTCTGTGCTCTTTACTCTGTACTCTGTCTACTCTTTACCCCTACTCTGTACTCTTTACCCCCTACTCTGTACTCTGTTACTCTGTACTTTCCCCCTACTCTGTACTCTTTACCCCCTACTCTGTACTCTTTACCCCCTACTCTGTACTCTTTACCCCTACTCTGTACTCTTTACCCCCTACTCTGTACTCTTTACCCCCTACTCTGTACTCTTTACCCCCTACTCTGTACTCTTTACCCCCCTACTCTGTACTCTTTTACCCCCTACTCTGTACTCTTTACCCCCTACTCTGTACTCTTTACCCCCTACTCTGTACTCTTTACCCCCTACTCTGTACTCTTTACCCCCTACTCTGTACTCTTTACCCCCTACTCTGTACTCTTTACCCCCTACTCGGTACTCTTTCCCCTACTCTGTACTCTTTACCCCTACTCTGTACTCTGTACCCCCTACTCTGTACTCCTGCCCCCACTCTGTACCCCTACTCTGTACTCTTTACCCCTACTCTGTACTCTTTACCCCCTACTCTGTACTCTTTACCCCCTACTCTGTACTCTTTACCCTGTACTCTGTACCCCCTACTCTGTACTCTTTACCCCCTACTCTGTACTCTTTTACCCTACTCTGTACTCTTTCCCTACTCTGTACTCTTTACCCTCTACTCTGTACTCTGTACCCCCTACTCTGTACTCTTTACCCCCTACTCTGTACTCTGTACCCCCTACTCTGTACTCTTTACCCCCTACTCTGTACTCCCTGCCCCCTACTCTGTACTCCCTGCCCCCTACTCTGTACCCCCTACTCTGTACTCTGTACCCCCTACTCTGTACTCTGTACCCCCTACTCTGTACTCTTTACCCCCTACTCTGTAATCTTTACCCCCTACTCTGTACTCTTTACCCCCTACTCTGTACTCTTTCCCCCTATCTGTACTCTTTACCCTTTACTCTGTACTCTGTGCCCCCTACTCTTTACCCCCTACTCTGTACTCTTACCCCTACTCTTTACCCCTACTCTGTACTCTGTACCCCCTACTCTGTACTCTGTACCCCTACTCTGTACTCTGTCCCTACTCTTTACCGTCCCCTACTCTTTACCCCCTACTCTGTACTCTTTACCCCCTACTCTTTACCCCCTACTCTGTACTCTTTACCCCCTACTCTGTACTCTGTACCCCCTACTCTGTACCCCCTACTCTGTACCCCCTACTCTTTACCCCCTACTCTGTACTCTTTGCCCCCTACTCTGTACTCTTTGCCCCTACTCTTTACCCCCTACTCTGTACTCTTTGCCCCTACTCTGTACCCCCTACTCTGTACTCTTTACCTCACTCTGTACTCTTTACCCCCTACTCTGTACTCTTTACCCCCTACTCTGTACTCTGTACCCCTACTCTTTCCCCTACTCTGTACTCTTTACCCCCTACTCTGTACTCTTTACCCTCTACTCTGTACTCTTTACCCCTACTCTGTACTCTTTACCCCTACTCTGTACTCTTTGCCCTACTCTGTACTCTTTACCCTCTACTCTGTACTCTTTACCCCCTACTCTGTACTCTTTACCCCTACTCTGTACTCTTTACCCCCTACTCTGTATCTTTCCCCTACTCCTACTCTGTTACTCCCTACTCTGTACTTTTACCCCCTACTCTGTACTCTTTGCCCCTACTCTGTACTCTCTACTCTGTACTCTTTACCCCCTACTCTGTACTCTTTACCCCTTACTCTGTACCTCCTTTACCCCCTACTCTGTACTCTTTACCCCTCTACTCTTTACCCCCTACTCTGTACTCTTTCCCCCTACTCTGTACTCTTTACCCCCTACTCTGTACTCTTTACCCCCTACTCTGTACTCTTTACCCCCTACTCTGTACTCTTTACCCTCTGTACTCTTTACCCCTACTCTGTACTCTTTACCCCCTACTCTGTACTCTTTACCCCTACTCTGTACTCTTTACCCCCTACTCGGTACTCTTTACCCCTACTCTGTACTCTTTGCCTCTAGTGCTCTGTGCCCCTACTCTGTACTCTTTACCTGTACTCTGTACCCCTACTCTGTACTCTTTTACCCTGTACTCTGCTACCTCTACTCTGTACTCTGTACCCCCTACTCTGTACTCTTTACCCTGTACTCTGTACCCCCTACTCTGTACTCTGTACCCCCTACTCTGTACTCCCTGCCCCCTACTCTGTACCCCCTACTCTGTACTCTTTACCCCCTACTCTGTACTCTTTACTACTGTACTCTTTACCCCTACTCTGTACTCTTTACCCTGTACTCTGTACCCCCTACTCTGTACTCTTTTCCCCTACTCTGTACTCTTTACCCCCTACTCTGTACTCTTTACCCCCTACTCTGTACTCTTTACCCCCTACTCTGTACTCTTTACCCCTACTCTGTACCCCCTACTCTGTACTCTTTACCCCCTACTCTGTACTCTTTACCCCTACTCTGTACCCCTTACTCTGTACTCTTTCCCTACTCTGTACTCTTTTACCCCCTACTCTGTACTCTGTAACCCTATCTGTACTCTCCTACTCCTGTACTCTTTTCTCTCTGTACCCCCTACTCTGTTATCTTTCACCTACTCTGTACTCTTTACCCCTACTCTGTACTCTTTACCCCCTACTCTGTACTCTTTACCCCCTACTCTGTACTCTTTACCCCCTACTCTGTACTCTTTACCCCCTACTCTGTACTCTGTTCCCTACTCTGTACTCTTTACCCCTACTCTGTACTCTTTTACCCCCTACTCTTTACCCCTCTGTACCCCTCTACTCTGTACTCTTTACCCCTACTCTTTCTCTCTGTACTCTGTGCCCCCTACTCTGTACTCTGTACCCCTACTCTGTACTCTGTACCCCTCTACTCTGTACTCTTTACCCCCTACTCTTTCTCCCCTACTCTTTTACCCCCTCTTTACCCCTTACTCTGTACTCTTTACCCCCTACTCTGTACTCTTTACCCCCTACTCTGTACTCTTTACCCCCTACTCTTTACCCCCTACTCTTTACCCCCTACTCGTCTTTCAGGAGTACTTTGCTCAGTTTGGGAAACTTCTAAACCCCGCCCCTCTGTGTGTCCTGGTTGCCTAGGTAACGTCAGAGGCAGATGTGCGTTCTGCGGTGGAGCTGGCCCGGCAGCGGTTTGGGAAGCTGGACCTGGCGGTGAACTGTGCTGGCATCGCCGTTGCCGTCAAGACTTATAACTTCAAAAAGGATGTTCCCCACAGTCTAGAAGACTTCACTAGAGTTATCACTGTAAGACACTGCCTACTGCACCTACTAGTTAGACTGGTTATAAAAACATGATGTAGTATATACTGCATGGCCAAAAGGATGTGGACACCTGCTCGTCCAACATCTCATTCCAAAATCATGGGCATTAATATGGAGTTGGTCCCCCCTTTGCTGCTATAACAGCCTCCACTCTTCTGGGAAGGCTTTCCACTAGATGTTGGAACATTGCTGCAGGGACTTGCTTCCATTCAGCCACAAGAGCATTAGTGAGGTCGGGCGCTGATGTTGGGCGATTAGGCCTGGCTCGCAGTCGGCGTTCCAATTCATCCCAAAGGTGTTTTATGGGGTTGAAGTCAGGGCTCTGTGCAGGCCAGTCAAGTTCTACCACACCGATCTCGACAATCCGTTTCTGTATGGATCTCACTTTGTGCACGGGGGCATTGTCATGCTGGAACAGGAAAAGGCCTTCCCCAGACTGTTGCCACAAAGTTGGAAGCATAGAATCATCTAGAATGTCATTGTATGCTGTAGCGTTAAGACTTCCCTTCAGTGGAACTAAGGGGCCTAGACCGAACCATGAAAAACAGCCCCAGACCATTATTCCTCCTCCACCAAACGTTACAGTTGGCACTATGCATTGGGACAGGTAGTGTTCTCCTGGCATCTGCCAAACCCAGATTCGTCCCTCCGACTGCCAGATGGTGAAGTGGGATTAATCACTCCAGAGAACGTGTTTCCACTGCTCCAGAGACCAATGGCGGCGAGCTTTACACCACTCCAGCCGACGCTTGGCATTGCGCATGGTGATCTTAGGCTTGTGTGCGGCTGCTCGGCCATGGAAACCCATTTCATGAAGCTCCCGAAGAACAGTTATTGTGCTGACGTTGCTACCAGAGGCAGTTTGGAACTCGGTAGTGAGTGTTGCAACCAATGACAGACAATTTTTACACGCTTCAGCACTCAGCAGGCCCGTTCTGTGAGCTTTTGTGTCCTACCACGTCGAGGCTGAGCCGTTGTTGCTTCTAGACGTTTCCACTTCACAATAACAGCACTTACAGTTGACCGGGGCAGCTCTAGCAGGGCAGAAATTTTATGAACTGACTTGTTGGAAAGGTGGCATCCTATGACGGTGCCATGTTGAAAATCACTGAGCTTTTCAGTAAGGCCATTCTACTGCCAATGTTTGTCTATGGAGATTGCATAGCTGTATGCTTGATTTTATACACTTGTCAGCAACTGTGTGTCTGAAATAGACTAATCCACTAATTTGAAGGTGTGTCCACATACTTTTGTATATATAGTGTACATGAAATGTCAACATGACACATTCTCAGTATGAATGAGCACATCTAATTAGGGTTTGAAATGACTGAAATGGTTTCCAAATACAGCAACGATCAAATTATAAACGACTTACTATAAGATTTCACCTTTCTTATAGCTGTAAAATAAATATGATCATACTTAGTGACTGTACAATATGAGCGGCGCAGAGACACCGTGCAAATGTGTGCAGTGATTTCATCAGCCTGTGTCGAAGAGAAAGTGGTCTTAGTACAATTCTATTAAATTATTTAGTATTTTTTCATGTTGAGAGCTCTAAATCCTCTGAATATCACAGCAAGATGAAACTATACTGAACAAAAATATAAACGCAACATGTAAACTGTTGGTCCCATGTTTCATGACCTGAGATAAAATAACCCAGAAATGTTCCATACGCACAAAAAGCGTATTTCTCTCAAATTTTGTGCGCAAATTTGTTTACATCCCTGTTAGTGAGCATTTCTCCTTTGCCAAGATAATCCATCCACCTGGCAGGTGTGGCATATCAAGAAGCTGATTAAACAGCATGATCATTACACAGGTGCACCTTGTGCTGGGGGACAATAAAAGGCCACTAAAATGTGCAGTTTTGTCACAACACAATGCCACAGATGTCTCTAGTTTTGAGGGAGTGTGCAATTGGCATGTTGACTGCAGGAAAGTCCACCAGAGTTGTTGCCAGAGAATTTAATGTGCATTTCTCTACCATAAGCCGCCTCCAACGTCGTTTTAGAGAATTTTGCAGTACGTTCAACCGGCCTCACAACCGCAGACTAGGTATAACCACGCCAGTCCAGAACATCCACATCCGGCTTCTTCACCTGTGGTATCGTCTGAGACCAGCCACCCGGAGAGCTGATGGAACTGAGGAGTATTTCTGTCTGTAATAAAGCCTATTGTGGGGAAAAACTCATTCTGATTGGCTGGGCCTGGCTCCCCATTGGCTGGGCCTGGCTCCCAAGTGGGTCGGCCGATGCCCTCCCAGACCCACCCATGGCTGTGTCCATGCCCAGTCATGTGAAATCCATAGATTAGGGCCTAATGAATTGATTTCAAATGACTGATTTCCTCATATGAACTAACTTAGTAAAATCGTTAATTGTTGCATTTTATATTTTTGTTCAGTATAGTATTGTTGCATCCACTGGACTCTCCCGTTTTCATATGCGCTATTTGAGGCGCAGCTGAGTTTCACAGACACAGAAAATTGTACCTTTTGTCTGGATTGGCCAGAAAATGTGACATGTCACTCCCTATGCAAATGTGGCGTGTGAAACCAGACACTCCTCTCCAGGGGAGAGCAGACAGGTTGGCCTTCCTGACACTATAAGACACGGGACCCTACGACGTTCACAGTCGGAACCGGTCCAGAACCGTTCAAAGCCCTCCAAATAGGGGACTTAACATCTAAAGCCTTGTTCACATTGGCAGTTTGAAGAGACTCCAAAAAAAAAAAAAGCACATGGAATTAGATATTTCAAAGGACCTTCGTAGGTGGTTTGAAAGCCGATACAAATCTGAATCCTTTCCATGTGACTTGTCTGAACGGTCAAATCTGATTGATTTGCCCTCAAGTGGTTTTTATTGTCATATCTTGTTGCTTGCTAGCGACTCTGACAGTTTGACGAGGATGTGGTAGCCAACTAGCTTGTTGATTAGTGAATGTGCTAGTAAGCTAAACCGCTAGCTAGTTGACTGCTGTGGCTAGACAAAAAGAACTGAAAGTTGGATCATCTTATCCTTTGAGGCTTTAAAAGAGTTCTAACACTATGATTTAGAACATTCAAAGTAACTGGGGAACGCCCATGGCAGGCATTGTCACCTTAGCTGGCTGCATAACTTCTGAGTGACGGGAAGCAGGAGCACCACCACCAATCACCCTACCACTGCGCACACACCCGTCGTTACCATGAGAACTAGCTTAGCCATGCCAGCAAATGACTGCTGTCTGAACACACACATCTGATTTTGTTCACTTCTAACTTGTTTGGGCATTCTGTATTCCACAACGGATTTGAGAAACCAAACTGATTTGAGCATTAAGGCCTGCAGGGTGAACTATGCTTTAGAGATGATCCGGGAACAACCCCTCGTCCATCTATTACATCTGCCTGGATGTAAAGCTCACTGATTGGCCAGAGTCCACACACCTGGTGTCAGCATTAAGGCCTGCAGGGTGAACAAAGCTTTAGAGATATATTTTAAAAGCATACCCATTTTTTAAATTTCACATACAAACTTTCTGTGTGTGTGTGTAGGTGAACATCGCGGGGACCTTTAATGTGATCCGATTGGCTGTTGGTGAGATGGGGAAGAACGAACCGGACGCAGACGGACACAGAGGCTGCATCATCAACACCGCTAGTGTAGCAGCCTATGATGGACAGGTAGATACACCTGGACTAGCAACATGAGCATGCTAACAGCCTATGATGGACAGGTAGACACACCTGGACTAGCAACATGAGCATGCTAACAATCACTGACATGAAAGCTAGACAGCATTGACCATTCTCCCCCCAGGTGGGCCAGGCAGCGTACTCTGCGTCTAAAGGAGGCATCGTAGGAATGACTCTACCCATCGCTAGAGACCTGGCACCCATGGGCATCAGAGTGGTTACTATAGCACCCGGTCGGTACACACACTGTTTACAGACACACACACACACACTGTATACAGACATACACACACACACACACACACACACACACACACACACACACACACATACACACACTGTTTACAGACACACAGTACACTATATACAGACACACAGTACACTATATACAGACATACAGTACACTATATACAGACACACAGTACACTATATACAGTACACTTATACAGACATACATTATACTATATACAGACACACAGTACACTATATACAGACACACAGTACACTATATACAGACATACAGTACACTATATACAGACACACAGTACACTATATACAGACACACAGTACACTATATACAGACATACAGTACACTATATACAGACATACAGTACACTATATACAGACACACAGTACACTATATACAGACACACAGTACACTATATACAGACACACAGTACACTATATACAGACACACAGTACACTATATACAGACACACAGTACACTATATACAGACACACAGTACACTATATACAGTACACTATATACAGACACACAGTACACTATATACAGACACACAGTACACTATATACAGACACACGGTACACTATATACGGACACACAGTACACTATATACAGACATACAGTACACTATATACAGACACACAGTACACTATATACAGTACACTATATACAGACACACAGTACACTATATACAGACACACAGTACACTATATACAGACACACAGTACACTATATACAGACATACAGTACACTATATACAGACACACAGTACACTATATACAGACATACAGTACACTATATACAGACACACAGTACACTATATACAGACACACAGTACACTATATACAGACACACAGTACACTATATACAGACACAGTACACTATATACAGACATACAGTACACTATATACAGACACACAGTACACTATATACAGACACACAGTACACTATATACAGACACACAGTACACTATATACAGACACACAGTACACTATATACAGACACACAGTACACTATATACAGACACACAGTACACTATATACAGACACACAGTACACTATATACAGACACACAGTACACTATATACAGACACACAGTACACTATATACAGACACACAGTACACTATATACAGACACACAGTACACTATATACAGTACACTATATACAGACACACAGTACACTATATACAGACACACAGTACACTATATACAGACACACAGTACACTATATACAGACACACAGTACACTATATACAGACATACAGTACACTATATACAGACACACAGTACACTATATACAGTACACTTATACAGACATACATTATACTATATACAGACACACAGTACACTATATACAGACACACAGTACACTATATACAGACATACAGTACACTATATACAGACACACAGTACACTATATACAGACACACAGTACACTATATACAGACACACAGTACACTATATACAGACATACAGTACACTATATACAGACACACAGTACACTATATACAGACATACAGTCACTATATACAGACACACAGTACACTATATACAGTACACTATATACAGACACACAGTACACTATATACAGACACACAGTACACTATATACAGTACACTATATACAGACACACAGTACACTATATACAGTACACTATATACAGACACACAGTACACTATATACAGTACACTATATACAGACACACAGTCACTATATACAGACACACAGTACACTATATACAGACATACATTATACTATATACAGACACACAGTACACTATATACAGACATACAGGACACTATATACAGACACACAGTACACTATATACAGACACACAGTACACTATATACAGACACACAGTACACTATATACAGACACACAGTACACTATATACAGACACACAGTACACTATATACAGTACGCTATATACAGACACACAGTACACTATATACAGTACACTATATACAGACACACAGTACACTATATACAGTACACTATATACAGACACACAGTCACTATATACAGACACACAGTACACTATATACAGACACACAGTACACTATATACAGACACACAGTACACTATATACAGACATACAGTACACTATATACAGACACACAGTACACTATATACAGACACACAGTACACTATATACAGACACAGTACTATATACAGACATACAGTACACTATATACAGTACACTATATACAGACACAATACTATATATAGACACAGTACACTATATACAGTACACTATATACAGACACAGTACTATATACAGACACACAGTACACTATATACAGTACACTATATACAGACACAGTACTATATATAGACACAGTACACTATATACAGACATACAGGACACTATATACAGACACACAGTACACTATATACAGACACACAGTACACTATATACAGACATACAGTACACTATATACAGACACACAGTACACTATATACAGACACACAGTACACTATATACAGACACACAGTACACTATATACAGTACACTATATACAGACACACAGTACACTATATACAGACACAGTACTATATACAGACATACAGTACACTATATACAGTACACTATATACAGACACAATACTATATATAGACACAGTACACTATATACAGTACACTATATACAGACACAGTACTATATACAGACACACAGTACACTATATACAGTACACTATATACAGACACAGTACTATATATAGACACAGTACACTATATACAGACACACAGTACACTATATACAGTACAATATATACAGACACAGTACTATATACAGACACAGTACTTTATACAGACATACAGTACACTATATACAGTACACTATATACAGACACAGTACTTTATACAGACATACAGTACACTATATACAGTACACTATATACAGACACACAGTACACTATATACAGACACACATTACACTATATACAGTACACTATATACAGACACACAGTACACTATATACAGACACACAGTACACTATATACAGTACACTATATACAGACACACAGTCACTATATACAGACACACAGTACACTATATACAGACATACATTATACTATATACAGACACACAGTACACTATATACAGACATACAGGACACTATATACAGACACACAGTACACTATATACAGACACACAGTACACTATATACAGACATACAGTACACTATATACAGACACAGTACTTTATACAGACATACAGTACACTATATACAGTACACTATATACAGACACACAGTACACTATATACAGACACACAGTACACTATATACAGTACACTATATACAGACACACAGTACACTATATACAGTACACTATATACAGACACACAGTACACTATATACAGTACACTATATACAGACACACAGTCACTATATACAGACACACAGTACACTATATACAGACATACATTATACTATATACAGACACACAGTACACTATATACAGACCTACAGGACACTATATACAGACACACAGTACACTATATACAGACACACAGTACACTATATACAGACATACAGTACACTATATACAGACACACAGTACACTATATACAGACACACAGTACACTATATACATACACACAGTACACTATATACAGTACACTATATACAGACACACACAATACACTATATACAGACACAGTACTATATACAGACACACAGTACACTATATACAGTACACTATATACAGACACAGTACTATATATAGACACAGTACACTATGTACAGACACACAGTACACTATATACAGTACAATATATACAGACACAGTACTATATACAGACACAGTACTTTATACAGACATACAGTACACTATATACAGACACAGTACTTTATACAGACATACAGTACACTATATACAGTACACTATATACAGACACAGTACACTATATACAGTACACTATATACAGACACACAGTACACTATATACAGTACACTATATACAGACACAGTACTATATACAGTACACTATATACAGTACACTATATACAGACACAGTACTTTATACAGTACACTATATACCAACTCTTTCCTTCTGTGTCTCTAATTGAAATTGAAACAAGCTTTATTAGTATTTAATGAGTAAGACGTTAACTCTATCCCCCAGGTCTGTTTGCTACTCCTCTCCTGGCTGGTCTGCCTGAGAAGGTACGTTCACTCACACAGACACAGGACACATGGTGTCCAGGGTTCAGACCGTACAGTAGTGGTGCTCTAAACAGACACAGTACATATGGTGTCCAGGGTTCAGACCGTACAGTAGTGGTGCTCTAAACAGACACAGTACATATGGTGTCCAGGGTTCAGACCGTACAGTAGTGGTGCTCTAAACAGACACAGTACATATGGTGTCCAGGGTTCAGACTGTACTAACCCTCCCACCCCTCTCTCCGTACTAACCCCCCCACCCCTCTCTCCGTACTAACCCCCACCCTCTCTCCGTACTAACTCCCCCCCACCCTCTCTCCGTACTAACCCCCCAACCCCTCTCTCCGTACTAACCCCCCCACCCCTCTCTCCGTACTAACCCCCCACCCTCTCTCTCCGTACTACCCCCCACCCTCTCTCTCCTCTTACCCCTCTCTCCGTACTAACCCCCACCCTCTCTCTCTACCCCTCACCCCCTCTCTCCGTACTAACCCCCCACCCCTCTCTCGTACTAACCCCCCACCCCCTCTCTCCGTACTAACCCCCTCACCCCCTCTCTCCGTACTAACCCCCCACCCCTCTCTCCTACCAACCCCTCTCAACCCCCTCTCTCCGTACTATCACCCCAACTCTCTCCGTACTAACCCCCACACCCTCTCTCCGTCACTAACCCCCCCCACCCCTCTCTCTCGTACTACACCCCCCTCTCTCGTACTAACCCCCACACCCTCTCTCTCATTTTACTAACCCCCCACACCCCTCTCTCCGTACTAACCCCCACCCTCTCTCGTACTAACCCCCCACCCCTCTCTCCGTACTAACCCCCCCCACCACTCTCTCCGTACTAACCCCCACCCCCCTCTCTCCGTACTAACCCCCCACCCCTCTCTCATTCTTACCCCCACCCTCTCTCATTACTAACCCCCCACCCTCTCTCCGTACTAACCCCCCACCCCTCTCTCCGTACTAACTTCCCCACCCCTCTCTCCAGTACTAACCCCCCACCCTCTCTCTCCGTACTAACTCCCCCACCCTCTCTCTCCGTACTAACCCCCACCCTCTCTCCGTACTTAACCCCACACCCTCTCTCCGTACTAACCCCCACACCTCTCTCATTACTAACCCCCCACCCCTCTCTCCGTACTAACCCCCCCCACCCTCTCTCCGTACTAACCCCCCACCCCTCTCTCCGGTACTAACCCCCACCCTCTCTCGTACTACTCCCCACCCCTCTCTCCGTACTAACTCCCCACCCCCTCTCTCCGTACTAACCCCCACCTCTCTCCGTACTAACCCCCCACCCTCTCTCCGTACTAACCCCCCACCCCTCTCTCCGTACTAACCCCCCACCCTCTCTCCGTACTAACCCCTCACTTCATTCCCCCACCCTCTCTCCGTACTAACCCCTCTCACCTCTCTCTCGTGCTATTTTACCCCTCTCTCATTACTAACCCCTACCCCTCTCTCCGTACTAACCCCCCACACCCTCTCTCCGTTACTAACCCCCCTACCCCTCTCTCCGTCATAACCCCCTCACCCCTCTCTCCGTACTAACCCCACCCTCTCTCCGTACTAACCCCCTCACCCCTCTCTCCATTACTAACCCCCCACCCCTCTCTCCGTACTAACCCCTACACCTCTCTCTCCGTACTAACCCCCCACCCTCTCTCCGTACTCAACCCCCACCCCTCTCTCCGTACTAACCCCCCCACCCTCTCTCCGTACTAACCCCCCACCCCTCTCTCCGTACTAACCCCCACCCCTCTCTCCTATTTACTAACCCCCCCACCCTCTCTCCGTACTAACCCCCACCCCTCTCATTCCTAACCCTCCACCTCTCCCGTACTATCTTCACCCCTCTCTCCGTACTAACCCCCTACCCCTCTCTCCGTTACTAACCCCCACCCCTCTCTCCTGCATTGCTAACCCCCCACACCCCTCTCTCCGTACTATCAACCCTCTCTCTCACTAACCCCCACCCTCTCTCCGTACCTAACCCCCACACCCTCTCTCCGTACTAACCCCCACACCCTCTCTCCGTACTAACCCCCCCACCCTCTCTCTGTCACTACCCCTCTCGTACTAACCCCCACCTCTCTCCGTACTAACCCCCACCCCCTCTCTCCGTACTAACCCCACCTCTCTCCTCACACTCCCCCTCTCTCCGTACTAACCCCCACCCTCTCTCCGTACTAACCCCCACCCTCTCTCCGTACTAACCCCCACCCTCTCTCCGTACTAACCCCCCACCCCTCTCTCCGTACTAACCCCTACACCTCTCTCTCCGTACTAACCCCCACCCCTCTCTCCGTACTAACCCCCACCCCTCTCTCCGTACTAACCCCCACACCCCTCTCTCCGTACTAACCCCCTACCCCTCTCTCATTACCAACCCCCCACCCCCTCTCTCTCCGTACTAACCCCCACCCCTCCTCTCAGTACTAACCTCACCCTCTCTCCGATACTAACCCCCCCACCCCTCTCTCCGTACTAACCCCCCACACCTCTCTCCCGTACCTAACTTCTCTCCCTACCTCACCTCTTCTCTCTGTACTAACCCCCCACCCCTCTCTCCGTACTAACCCCCCACCCCTCTCTCCATTACTCCACCCCTCTCTTACCTCTCTCGTACTAACCCCCCACCCCTCTCTCCGTACTAACCCCCCCCACCCCTCTCTCCGTACTCAACCCCCACCCCTCTCTCCGGTACTAACCCCCCACCCCTTCTCCGTACTAATTCCCTCTCTCCTACTAACCTCTACCCCTCTCTCATTACTAACCCCACACCCTCTCTCCGTACTAACCCCACACCTCTCTCTGCCTTCACCCCTCTCTCCGTACTAACCCCCACCCCTCTCCGTACTAACCCCCACCCACCCTCTCTCCGTACTAACTCCCCACCCTCTCTCCGTACTAACCCCCCCCACCCCTCTCTCCGTACTAACCCCCTACCCCTCTCTCATTACTAACCCCCACCCTCTCTCTGTACTAACCCCCACCCCTCTCTCCGTACTAACCCCCCACCCCTCTCTCCGTACTATCCCCACCCCTCTCTCCGTACTAACCCCACCCCTCTCTCCGTACTAACCCCCACCCTCTCTCCATTCAACCCCCCACCTCTCTCCGTACTAACCCCCCACCCTCTCTCTCCGTGCTAACTCTACCCTCTCTCTCCATTGCTAACTACCCTCTCTCCATTACTAACCCCCCCACTCTCTCTCCTCTAACCCCCACCTCTCTCCGTACTAACCCCCCACCCTCTCTCTCCGATCTAACCCCCCACCCTCTCTCCGTACTAACCCCCCACCCCTCTCTCCATACTAACCCTACCCTCTCTCCCGTAACTAACCCCCACCCTCTCTCTCCGTACGCTAACCCCACCCTTTCTCTCCATAGTAACCCCACACCTTTCTCTCTGTACTAACCCCCACCCACTCTCTCCGTACCTAACCCCCCACACCCCTCTCTCCGTACTAACCCCTCACCCCCTCTCTCCGTACTAACCCCCACCCTCTCTCTCCGTACTACTTACCCCACCCTCTCCGGCCTAATCCCCCACACCCTCTCTCCGTACTAACTCCCCATCCCTCTCTCCGTACTAACCCCCCCACCCCTCTCTCCGTACTACTACCCCCCACCTCTCTCCGTACTAACCCTCACCCTCTCCCGTACTACTTCCCACCCCTCTCTCCGTACTACTTCTACCCTCTCTCCAGTACTACTCCCACCTCTCCCATTCCCCCCTCTCTCTCCGTTACTAACCCCACACACCTCTCTCCATCCCCCCACCCCTCTCTCCGTACTAACCCCCACCCCTCTCTCCGTTACTCAACCCCCCACCCCTCTCTCTCCATGCTAACTCCCCCACCCTCTCTCCATATTACCCCTTCACCCCTCTCTCCGTACTAACCCCCTACCCTCTCTCTCCGTACTAACCCCCACCTCTCTCCGTACTCAACCCCCACACCCTCTCTCCGTACTAACCCCACCCTCTCTCCGTACTAACCCCCCACCCCTCTCTCGTACTAACCCCCCCACCCCCTCTCTCCGTGCCCTAACCCCCACCCCTCTCTCCGTACTAACTCCTCTCTCGTACTAACCCCCACCCTCTCTCCGTACTAACCCCCCACCCTCTCTCTCCGTACTAACTCCCACCCCTCTCTCCGTACTTCAACCCCCCACACCTCTCTCTCCGTACTCAACCCCCACACCCCTCTCTCCGTACTAACCCCCCACCCCTCTCTCTCTTTCACCCCTCTCTCCGTACTAACCCCCTACCCCTCTCTCCGTACTAACCCCCCACCCTCTCTCTGTACTAACCCCCCCACCCTCTCTCCGTACTAACCCCCCACCCCTCTCTCCGTACTAACCCCCCACCCCTTCTCCCGTACTAACCCCCCACACCCCTCTCTCCGTACTAACTCCCCCACCCCTCTCTCCATTACTATCCCCCACCCCTCTCTCCGTACTACCCCCCCCACCCCTCTCTCCGTACTAACCCCCCCACCCCTCTCTCCGTACTAACCCCCCACCCCTCTCTCCGTTACTAACCCCCCACCCTCTCTCCGTACTCAACCCCCCACCCCCTCTCTCCGTACTAACCCCCCACCCTCTCTCCGTACTAACCCTCACCTTCTCTCCATACTAACCCCCTACACCTCTCTCTCCGTACTAACCCCACCCCTCTCTCCGTACTAACCCCCTACCCCTCTCTCCGTACTAACCCCCTCACCCCCTCTCACGTACTAACCCCCACCCCTCTCTCATGTACTAACCCCCTCACCCTCTCTCCGTACTAACCCCACCTCTCTTTCATCCCTCCACCCCTCTCCGCTACTAACCCACCCCCCCTAACCACCCCTCTCTCCGTACTAACCCCCCACCCCTCTCTCCAGTACCTCTTCACCTCTCTCCGTACTCCAACCCCCCACACCTCTCTCCATAGTAACCCCACCTTTCTCTCCATAGTAACCCCCACACCTTTCTCTCCATAGTAACCCCCACCTCTCTCTCTATACTAACCCCCACCCACCCTCTCTCCGTACTAACCCCCCCACCCCTCTCTCCATTACTAACCCCCACCCTCTCTCCGATTCTTCCACCCCTCTCTCCGTAGCTAACTTCACCTCTCTCCGTACTTCCTCCCACCCCTCTCTCGATTCTACCCCCCACCCTCTCTCCTACTTCAACCCTCTCTCCGTACTAACCCCACCCCTCTCTCCGTACTAACTCTACCCTCTCTCCAGTACTACCCTCTACACCCCTCTCTCCGTACTCAACCCCCACATCCCTCACTTACCCTCTCTCCGTACCTCTACCCCTCTCTCCGTACTAACCCCCACCCCTCTCTCCGTTACTGCCAACCCCACCCCTCTCTCCATACTAACCCCACACCCCTCTCTCCGTACTAACCCCCCACCCTCTCTCCCCATCTCTAACCTCTCCCACCCCTCTCTCCGTACTAACCCCCCACCCCTCTCTCCGTACTAACCCCACCCCCTCTCTCCGTACTAACCCCCACCCTCTCTCCGTACTAACCCCCACCCCTCTCTCCGTACTAACCCCCACCCCTCTCTCCGTACTAACCCCCACCCCTCTCTCCGTACTAATCCCCCCACACTCTCTCATTACTAACCCCCCACCCCTCTCTCCGTACTAACCCCCACCTCTCTCCGTACTAACCCCCCACCCCTCTCTCTCCGCACTCAACTCCCCCCACCCCTCTCTCCGCATTTCAACCCCCACACCCTCTCTCCGTACTAACCTCCCCACCCTCTCTCTCCGTACTAACCCCCCACACCCCTCTCTCCGTACTAACCCCCACACCCCTCTCTCCGTACTAACCCCCACCCCTCTCTCCGTACTAACCCCCCCACCCCTCTCTCCGTACTAACCCCCCACCCCTCTCTCCGTACTAACCCCCCCACCCTCTCTCCATCTAACCCCCACCCTCTCTCTCCGTACTAACCCCCACCCTCTCTCCGCATTTAACCCCCCACCCCTCTCTCCGTACTAACCCCCCACCCCTCTCTCCGTACTAACCCCCACCCCTCTCTCCGTACTAACCACCCTCTCTCCATACTAACCCCTACCCCTCTCTCCGTACTAACCCCCCCACACCTCTCTCCATAGTAACCCCACACCTTTCTCTCCATAGTAACCCCACACCTTTCTCTCCATAGTAACCCCCCACCTCTCGCTCTATACTAACCCCCCACCCACACCGTACTAACCCCCACCCACACCGTACTAACCCCCCCCCACACCGTACTAACCCCCCCACACCTCTCTCTCTATCCAGTCTAACCCCCACTCTCACCTCTCTCTTTCTCTCTCCCTCCCAGGTGCAGTCGTTCCTGGCCCGTCAGGTGCCTTTCCCGTCCCGCCTGGGAGACCCTGCGGAGTTTGCCCACCTGGTGACATCACTGGCTGAGAACCCCATGATCAACGGAGAGGTCATCAGGCTGGACGGAGGCATCCGCATGCAACCCTGAGGACGGACGGGCTACCCTGAGGACGGACAGGAGTGGGGGAGTGTGTAGTTGGAGTGGGGAGTACATTTAGCAGACGCTCTTATCCAGAGCCACTTAGTGAGTGCATACATTTTCATTGGTACTGGTCTCCTGTGGGAATTGAACCCACAACCCTGGCGTTGCAAGTGCCATGCTCTACCAACTGAGCTACACGGGACATTTGACACCAACTGGAATGTAAAACTGTAACCCGTATATCCCTACTATAGCTCAAATGAATGCATGTATGTTTCTGTTCTTCATACCCAAAGCACTACGCTACGCTCCCTGTGGTTTTGTAAACTAATAAAAATCCTCATCCTGTTTTTCAGACTTTCTCTCCAACAATACAAACATGTTACGTTTTTTCCGACAGGTTTAGCTGAAATGATGCCACTGCAACCATAGAACATTTTACATTTTACATTTTCGTCATTTAGCAGACGCTCTTATCCAGAGCGAATTACAAATTAGTGCATTCACCTTATGATAGCCAGTGGGATAACCACTTTAATATATATATATATTTTTTTTGGGGGGTGTAGAAGGATTACTTTATCCTATCCCAGGTATTCCTTAAAGAGGTGGGGTTTCAAATGTCTCCGGAAGGTGGTGAGTGACTCCGCTGTCCTGGCGTCGTGAGGGAGCTTGTTCCACCATTGGGGTGCCAGAGCAGCGAACAGTTTTGACTGGGCTGAGCGGGAACTGTGCTTCCGCAGAGGAAGGGGAGCCAGCAGGCCAGAGGTGGATGAACGCAATGCCCTCGTTTGGGTGTAGGGACTGATCAGAGCCCGAAGGTACAGAGGTGCCGTTCCCCTCACAGCTCCGTAGGCAAGCACCATGCTCTTGTAGCAGATGTGAGCCTCAACTGGAAGCCAGTGGAGTGTGCGGAGGAGCGGGGTGACGTGAGAGAACTTGGGAAGGTTGAACACCAGACGGGCTGCGGCATTCTGGATGAGTTGTAGGGGTTTAATGGCACAGGCAGGGAGCCCAGCCAACAGCGAGTTGCAGTAATCCAGACGGGAGATGACAAGTGCCTGGATTAGGACCTGTGCCGCTTCCTGTGTAAGGCAGGGTCGTACTCTCCGAATGTTGTAGAGCATGAACCTGCAGGATCGGGTCACCGCTTTGATGTTGGCGGAGAATGACAGGGTGTTGTCCAGGGTCACGCCAAGGCTCTTCGCACTCTGGGAGGAGGACACAATGGAGTTGTCAACCGTGATGGCGAGATCATGGAGCGGGCAGTCCTTCCCCGGGAGGAAGAGCAGCTCCATCTTGCCGAGGTTCAGCTTGAGGTGGTGATCCGTCATCCATACTGATATGTCTGCCAGACATGCAGAGATGCGAGAGAAGATTAATTGTGTGTCGTCTGCGTAGCAATGATAGGAGAGGCCATGTGAGTCTCTGTGTGCGTGTTGTCTCTGTGTGCGTGTTGTCTCTGTGTGCGTGTTGTCTCTGTGTGCGTGTTGTCTGTGTGCGTGTTGTCTCTGTGTGCGTGTTGTCTGTGTGTGCGCGTGTTGTCTCTGTGTGCGTGTTGTCTGTGTGTGTGTTGTCTCTGTGCGCGTGTTGTCTGTGTGCGTGTTGTCTCTGTGTGCGTGTTGTCTGTGTGTGCGCGTGTTGTCTCTGTGTGCGTGTTGTCTGTGTGTGCGCGTGTTGTCTCTGTGTGCGTGTTGTCTCTGTGTGCGTGTTGTCTCTGTGTGCGTGTTGTCTGTGTGCGTGTTGTCTCTGTGTGCGTGTTGTCTGTGTGTGCGCGTGTTGTCTCTGTGTGCGTGTTGTCTCTGTGTGCGTGTTGTCTGTGTGTGTGTTGTCTCTGTGCGCGTGTTGTCTGTGTGTGCGCGTGTTGTCTCTGTGTGCGTGTTGTCTCTGTGTGCGCGTGTTGTCTCTGTGTGCGTGTTGTCTGTGTGCGTGTTGTCTCTGTGTGTGTGTGTGTTGTCTCTGTGCGCGTGTTGTCTCTGTGTGCGCGCGTGTGTGTTGTCTCTGTGCGCGTGTTGTCTCTCTGTGTGCGTGTTGTCTCTGTGCGCGCGCGTGTGTGTTGTCTTGTGTGTGTGTGCGTGTTGTCTCTGTGTGTGCGTGTTGTCTCTGTGTGTGTGTGTTGTCTCTGTGCGCGCGCGTGTGTGTGTTGTCTTGTGTGTGTGTGCGTGTTGTCTCTGTGTGCGCGTGTTGTCTCTGTGTGCGCGTGTTGTCTCTGTGCGCGCGCGTGTGTGTTGTCTTGTGTGTGTTGTCTCTGTGTGTGTGTGTTGTCTCTGTGTGCGCGTGTGTGTTGTCTTTCTTGTGTGTTGTCTCTGTGTGTGTGTGTGTGTGTGTGTGTGTGTTGTCTTGTGTGTGGTCGTGTGTGTTGTCTGTGTGTGTGTGTGTGTGTGTTGTCTCTGTGTGTGTGTGTGTGTGTGTGTGTGTTGTCTCTGTGTGTGTTGTCTCTGTGTGTGTGTGTGTTGTCTCTGTGTGTGTGTGTGTGTTGTCTCTGTGTGTGTGTGTCATACCTGAAGGAGGGGTGCTGTAAGTCTCAGAGGGTTCCGAGTGTTCGCTCCTCCCGAGGTCGTTGACCCCGCTGACCCGGAAGTGGTAGGTGGAGTATGGGAGGAGGGGCAACTCCAGATTATTGACATCTCCAGACACATACAGGTACCTCTCCCATCTCCCCTCCCCCTCAGAATGAAGCTCCTCCCTCACCTCCACCACAAACTCTATCAAGAAATAAACATTCTAACGTTCATAACAGGGTTGGGATAAATTCAGAATTTTGGAATTGACTCCCATTCATCTCCTGAGTTGAAAATCAAATTGAATTGGCCACACCCCACAGGATGTAGAATTTGAGTTGGAGTGACAGGAAGTAGAATTTAATTTAGTGCAATTCAAAGAAATTCCACTCGGTCAGAACATGAGTTTCATTGAATCTGACAGGTCACACTTCCAGATACCAAATAATATATAACTTTTCTCTGGAAACAATGTTCATATTATCTTTTAACATTAGTGCTTAGAATAGCCAATCATATTTCCACCAACCATTTCATTTCTTTGGCGTCTTTTTGAAGGCCTGAGGGTCGACTTTAGCTAATGCATTCTGGGAAATGTAGTATTTCCCCGTATTGAACAAAATGTTTTTATTGAAATATAATAACTTAGAATATTCACATACAGATTTTGTTTTCCTTGATAATTCATTTGAAGTGTTTGTCCTGATATTTAAGTGTTTGTCCTGATACAGCCTATAGGGAGGAGGTCAGAGACATGGCCGTGTGGTGCCAGGATAACAACCTCTCCCTCAACGTGATCAAGACAAAGGAGATGATTGTGGACTACAGGAAAAAAAGAGGACTGAGCACGCCCCCATTCTCATCGACTGGGCTGTAGTGGAACAGGTTGAGAGCTTCAAGTTCCTTGGTGTCCACATCACCAACGAACTATCATGGTCCAAACACACCAAGACAGTCGTGAAGAGGGCACGACAAAGCCTATTCCCCCTCAGGAGACTGAAAAGATTTGGCATGGGTCCTCAGATCCTCAAATTCTACACCTGCACCATCGAGAGCATCCTGACTGGTTGCATCACCGCCTGGTATGGCAACTGCTTGGCCTCCGACCGCAAGGCACTACAGAGGGTAGTGCGTACGGCCCAGTACATCACTGGGGCCAAGCTTCCTGCCATCCAGGACCTCTATACCGGGCGGTGTCAGAGGAAGGCTCTAAAAATTGTCAAAGACTCCAGCCACCCAAGTCATAGACTGTTCTCTCTGCTACCGCACGGCAAGCGGTACCGGAGTGCCAAGTCTAGGTCCAAAAGACTTCTCAACAGCTTCTACTCCCAAGCCATAAGACTCCTGAACAGCTAATCATGGCTACCCGGACTATTTGCACTGCCCCCACCCATCCTTTTTACGCTGCTGCTACTCTGTTAAGTATTTATGCATAGTCACTTTAACTCTACCCACATGTACATATTACCTCAACTACCTCAACTAGCCGGTGCCCCCGCATATTGACTCTGCACCGGTACCCCCCTGTGTATATAGCCTCCCTACTGTTATTTTATTTTACTTCTGCTCTTCTTTTTTGTTGGTTAAGGGCTGTAAGTAAGCATTTCACTGTAATGTCTGCACCTGTTGTATTCGGCGCATGTGGCCAATAAAATTTGATTTGATATTTGATATGCATTTATAAAATGACGTTTGATGTTTTATTACAAGATGTACTTTATATCTGTATAGACTACACCTAATATAGAATAGAAGAGGCATTTGAATTAAATTCGATTTTCTTAAATTTGAATCCTGTTTACTACTTCAATTCAAATTCTAGAATTTAATTGGAATTCAAAAAGGCATTCTGAATTGAGCCCAACCCTGGTTAATAAACATTCTAACACTAATAAACATCTCCACCACAAACTGTGTGTGTGTGTGTCTGTGGTGGGAGAATTGTGTCTGTGGTGGGAGAATTGTGTGTCTGTGGTGTGTCCAGCTGAGTGTCCGGCTGCGGTCCTGCTGTCCAGACAGAGACAGACGGGCTGCAGGAGAGAAGAGGTTAGAACGCACACACACACCAACCCACAACATGGGTATCACCTGACACACCAACCCACAACATGGGTATCACCTGACACACCAACCCACAACATGGGTATCACCTGACACACACCAACCCACAACATGGGTATCACCTGACACACACCAACCCACAACATGGGTATCACCTGACACACCAACCCACAACATGGGTATCACCTGACACACCAACCCACAACATGGGTATCACCTGAAGTACTAGCAGAGTAAATAGTTCAGAAATGGAAGAGGGAGGTGGAAGGTGAAGACCTCTGAGTCCGATGGATAAAGAACAATCTGGTCCAGCAGGGGTGACATTCTTGGAGAAAGTGGATCCTTGCCTTTTGGCGGAACCATTTGTGGTTTCAGGATGGTGGGAAAGGAGTTAGCTGCAGTTGAATCAGTGAAGGTTAGGGTTAGGGGTTAGGGTTAACCCTGTAGTGGACTTGTAATATTTGTTTGTGTTTCTTCCACCCAGAGGGTTGCTCGTAGGAACAGGGCGCCAGTGAAAGGAGTGATCTCTGGGGTAGCTTTAAGTGTGGAGGTGGAGCAGTTGAAGTTGAAGATTGCCGGTGTATGACGCAGACCTGGTGGTGAGACAGAGGAGTCATGAAGTTGAAGATTCCCGGTGTATGACACAGACCTGGTGGTGAGACAGAGGAGTCATGAAGTTGAAGATTCCCGGTGTATGACGCAGACCTGGTGGTGAGACAGGGGAGTCACTGTCAGTTCTTTTGAGTCAGTCTTTACCCGACAAAGTCATGTTAGGATATTTCAGTAATCCTGTTAGAGCTTTTGTGTCAAACCAACTGCGGTGTTTCAGGTGAAATGTTTATGGTCATGTTGCAGCAGTGTGTAGGACGGAGATTCCAAGATGTGGGAAGTGTGCAGGAGGGCATGGGACAGATGAGTGTGTAGTTTCAGAAGAAAAAGTTGTGTCAACTGTAGTGGTGCCCATGTTGCTGGGGATCGGAAGCGTCCGGTGCGATAGAGGCAGGTTGAGATGGCCAGGGTCAGAGTAGTACAGAAGGTGTCGTGTGCTGAGGCAGTGAAGAAAGTAGAGGAGGATGGGTCAAGGGTCAAGGGTGATGGATCCTGAGAGGAGCCCAGTGAGTAATAGATCTGTGCCAGAACAGAGGCCAACGACTGATATATGCTTCATTAAGGGTGGATTCTTAGCGTTCATAGCTATTGTTATCAATTGTACTGCAGGGATGGAACGTAAGTCACAATAGACGAGGGCATTACGTTCATCCACCTCTGGCCTGCTGGCCCCCCTACCTCTACGGAAGCACAGTTCCCGCTCAGCCCAGTCAAAACTGTTCGCTGCTCTGGCACCCCAATGGTGGAACAAGCTCCCCCATGACGCCAGGACAGCGGAGTCACTCACCACCTTCCGGAAACCCTACCTCGTTAAGGAATACCTGGAATAGTATAAAGTAATCATTCTTCCCCCACCCCCCATTAAAAAAAAGAAGAAGAAAAGTGGTTGTCCGACTGGCTATCATAAGTTGAATGCACCAATTTGTAAGTCGCTCTGGATAAGAGCGTCTGCTAAATGACTTAAATGTAAATGTAGACGTTGTGGTGGCAGCAGCAGAAAAGTACTTGGGGGAGATTTGACTTCAGAAGAGTTACAGGGAGTGTCCTGTAGGATTAGATCAGGTTAAATAGTGGAATACGGTGGTTTCTAATGAGGTTAGTTGGCAGGGCAGTTTTTTTTATAATGGATAATATTGTGGTTAAACTCAAATATACTAATTGACAAAAAACCTATTTTTTACAAAATGTTTAAAAAAGGTATAATCTTCGTAAATGATATAATCGGTAGGACTGGTGGAGTTATGTCTCACATGCAGCTAACAAAAACATATGGAAATGTCTGCTCTACCCAAAATTACAACCAAATAATTGCAGCCTTACCGCAAAAATGGAAGAGGAAAGTGGAAGGGGGAGAAAGTAAGGAACTTGTCTGTCGGCCGCATTAAAGAACATAATTGGTTAAAGAAAACTGTGATAAACAAAAAAGTATACTAGTTTCATTTAAGGACCAAAGGATTGACAGCCGTCCCATATAGATTGCAAAATAGTTGGGAAGAGATTTTTGACGTACCGATCCCATGGCATAGTGTTTATGAACTGATACGCAAAACGACACCGGATTCAAAACTTAGAATCTTTCAATGTAAATTATTATATAAAATTATTGCTACCAATAGAATGTTATTTATATGGGGGATACAATCTTCCCAGCTCTGCAGATTTTGCTGCGAAGAGACAGAATCATTAGATCATTTGTTTTGGTTCTGTCCATTTGTAGCTTGTTTTTGGACACAGGTCCAGAAATGGCTAAAGGATTGCAATATTTACCTGGAGCGTGTGTGTTTCGGGTCGTTGTCATGCTGGAAGACCCAGCCACAACCCATCTTCAATGCTCTTACTGAGGGAAGGAGGTTGTTGGCCAAGATCTTGCGATACATGGCCCATCCTCCCCTCAATACGGTGCAGTCGTCCTGTCCCCTTTGCAGAAAAGCATCCCCAAAGAATGATGTTTCAACTCCATGCTTCACGGTTGGGATGGTGTTTTTGGGGTTGTACTCATCCTTCTTCTTCCTCCAAACACGGCGAGTGGAGTTTAGACCAAAAAGCTATATTTTTGTCTCATCAGACCACATGACCTTCTCCCATTCCTCCTCTGGATCATCCAGATGGTCATTGGCAAACTTCAGACGGGCCTGGACATGCGCTGGCTTGAGCAGGGGGACCTTGCGTGCGCTGCAGGATTTTAATCCATGACGGCGTAGTGTGTTACTAATGGTTTTCTTTAAGACTGTGGTCCCAGCTCTCTTCAGGTCATTGATCAGGTCCTGCCGTGTAGTTCTGGGCTGATCCCTCACCTTCCTCATGGTCATTGATGCCCCACGAGGTGAGATCTTGCATGGAGCCCCAGACTGAGGGTGATTGACCGTCATCTTGAACTTCTTCCATTTTCTAATAATTGCGCCAACAGTTGTTGCCTTCTCACCAAGCTGCTTGCCTATTGTCCTGTAGCCCATCCCAGCCTTGTGCAGGTCTACAATTTTATCCCTGATGTCCTTACACAGCTCTCTGGTCTTGGCCATTGTGGAGAGGTTGGAGTCTGTTTGATTGAGTGTGTGGACAGGTGTCTTTTATACAGGTAATGAGTTCAAACAGGTGCAGTTAATACAGGTAATGAGTGGAGAACAGGAGGGCTTCTTAAAGAAAAACTAACAGGTCTGTGAGAGCCGGAATTCTTACTGGTTGGTAGGTGATCAAATACTTATGTCATGCAATAAAATGCAAATTAATTACTTAAAAATCATACAATGTGATTTTCTGGATTTTTGTTTTAGATTCAGTCTCTCACAGTTGAAGTGTACCTATGATAAAAATTACAGACCTCTACATGCTTTGTAAGTAGGAAAACCTGCAAAATCGACAGTGTATCAAATACTTGTTCTCCCCACTGTATGTATGTGTATGTATGCGTGTGTGTATGTGTGTGTATGTGTGTGTGTGTGTGTGTGTATGTGTGTGTGTGTGTGTGTATGTGTGTGTGTATATGGGGAGAAATAAACTAAACATCACAAACTACAGTTGAAGTCGGAAGTTTACATACACCTTAGCCAAATACATTTAAACTCAGTTTTTCACCATTCCTGACATTTAATCCTAGTAAAAATGTCCTGTCTTAGGTCAGTTAGGATCACCACTTTATTTTAAGAATGTGAAATGTCAGAATAATAGTAGAGAGAATGATTTATTTCAGCTTTTATTTATTTCATCACATTCCCTGTGGGTCAGAAGTTTACATACACTCAATTAGTATGTGGTAGCATTGCCTTTAAATAGTTTAACTTGGGTCAAACGTTTCGGGTAGCCTTCCACAAGCTTCCCACAATAAGTTGGGTGAATTTTGGCCCATTCCTCCTGACAGAGCTGGTGTAGTTGAGTCAGGTTTGTAGGCCTCCTTGCTCACACACGCTTTTTCAGTTCTGCCCTCACATTTTCTATAGGATTGAGGTCAGGGCTTTGTGATGGCCACTCCAATACCTTGACTTTGTTGTCCTTAAGCCATTTTGCCACAACTTTGGAAGTACTTAGTGTATGTAAACTTCTGACCCACTGGAATTGTGATACAGTGAATTATAAGTTAAATAATCTGTCTGTAAACAGTTTTTGGAAAAATTACTTGTGTCATGCACAAAGTAGATGTCCTAACCGACTTGCCAAAACTATAGTTTGTTAACAAGACATTTGTGGAGTGGTTGAAAAACAAGTTTTAATGACTCCAACCTAAGTGTATGTACATTTCCGACTTCAACTGTAGTTCAGGGAATGGCAAACAAATAACATTATACATTACTTTGTGGTGACTAGCTACAGGTGTTAGCAACTTAGCTAGCTAGCAACATACCTTGAATGGTTGGATCTTTCCCGTCCATGGTGGAAAAAGAACCGGGTTTCAACCGGTCCCCATTGTAGTCAGTGGCCACAAAGTGATCACTGCACATGGTCAACCGCAGCTGGTGAATGACTTCAGCTGTCGTATTGAGGCCATAAGCAGGATGTCGGACGGTCTGCAGCCATGCCTGACACAAAGCTCCATCGTGGACAGGAAAAGAGTGGAAATGTTCAGTGTATTTGTATATCTGACCGGAACATAATATTACCCGGGTCCATTGCACTTCATGTTTGCCAACGTTACTCAGCTACTAACGTTATTGGCCTTACTGTGTTAAGAAGCGTGTTTCGGCGGGTCATGTTTCAGAAGACGCATGACTCAACCTTTCCTCCCGAGCCCATTGGGGAGTTGCAGCGATGAGACAAGATCAAAAAAGGGGGTAAAAAAATGTAAATAAAGAAAAATTAAAATCAATAATAAAAGGAATAACTGCTAGTCCGCTAGCCCAGCTACCGTTATTGTCACGCCCTGGCTCTGGGGACACTGTTATGTTGAGCCAGGGTGTGTAGATCTATGTTCCCTATTTCTATGTTGGCCTGAGTGACTCCCAATCAGAGGCAACGAGTGTCCGCTAGCCCAGCTACCGTTATTGTCACCCCCTGGCTCTGGGGACACTGTTATGTTGAGCCAGGGTGTGTAGATCTATGTTCCCTATTTCTATGTTGGCCTGAGTGACTCCCAATCAGAGGCAACGAGTGTCAGCTGTTTGCTGGTTGTCTCTGATTGGGAGCCATATTTATACTGTCGGTTTTTCCTTTGGTTTTGTGGGTTCTTGTTTCGAGTTGGTTGTGTTATACCGTGTACTGTCACGTTTCCGTCTTTTTGTTGTTTTGATATCGTTTTCGCTTTAATAAATGAGTATGTTTGCCTGCAACGCTGCGCCTTGGTCTACTCCTTACCCTGACGATCGTGACAGAAGAACCCACCAAAACTGGACCAAGCAGCGAGTCGAGGAGCCATCACCAGGGAAATCCCTAGCAGATCTCCGTGGCAGCCTCGACTGGGTCAAGCCGAGTGAAGAGCGGAGAGAGTGGACTTGGGAACAATGGATTAAGAGTCTCGACTGGGCCAAGCCAAGTGAAGAGCAGAGAGGTTGGACTTTGAAGCAGTGGGGTGAGAGTCTGGCGAGAACTAGGGAGGCCTGGTCCACGGGGAGGAGAGAACCCCAGAAAATTTTTAGGGGGGGGCTCACGACGTGGACGACGGGGCAGCCGGAGGCCGCGATGGAGCGGTCCAGCGGGTGTGCAGAGGAGGCCGCCAGGTTAAGGGGGCCACTGATCACAGAGGAGAGGGAAAGTGTGGAGGCACGGCGAGAGGTACTGGGGTGTGTTACCAGTCCGGTCCGGCCCGTTCCTGATCCCTGCGTAGGGCCAGTGGTGTGTGTCCCCAGTACGGTCCGGCCTGTTCCTGTTCCTCGCATCGAGCCTGTGGTGCGTGTCGTCAGCCCGGCCCGGCCTGTTCCTGCTCCCCGCACCAAACCTATGGTGCGCGTCGCCAGCCCGGTCCGGCCCGTTCCTGCTCCCCGCACCAAGTCTGGGGTGCGTTTCGTCAGCCCTGTCCGGCCCGTTCCTGCTCTCCGCACCAAGTCTGTGGTGCGCGTCGCCAGCCCGGTCCGGCCTGTTCCTGCTCCCCGCACCAAGCCAATGGTGCGCGTCGCCAGCCCGGCCCGGCCTGTTCCTGCTCCCTGCACCAAACCTGTGGTGCGCGTAGCCAGCCCGGTCCGGCCTGTTCCTGCTCCCCGCACCAAACCTGTGGTGCGTTTCGTCAGCCCTGTCCGGCCCGTTCCTGCTCTCCGCACCAAGTCTGTGGTGCGCGTCGCCAGCCCGGTCCGGCCTGTTCCTGCTCCCCGCACAAAGTCTGTGGTGCGCGTCGCCAGCCCGGTCCGGCCCGTTCCTGCTCTACGCATCAAGTCTGTGGTGCGCGTCGCCAGCCCAGTCCGGCCCATTCCTACTCCACGCACCAAGCCAGGGGTGCGCATCGTCAGCCCGGTCCGGTCCGTTCCTGTTCCACGCACCAAGCCAGGGGTGCGTGTCGTCAGTCCGGCTCCGGCCAGCGGGGCCAGACCGGACCAGGGGTACTTTGGGGGGTTGGAGAGGAAGTGGGGATCAGGCCCAGAGCCGGATCCGCCGCCAAGGCGGAGTGCCCACCCGGTCCCTCCCCTGTGGTATGTAGTTGGCTCGGTCGGAGTCCGCGCCTTTAGGGGGGGGTACTGTCACGCCCTGGCTCTGGGGACACTGTTATGTTGAGCCAGGGTGTGTAGATCTATGTTCCCTATTTCTATGTTGGCCTGAGTGACTCCCAATCAGAGGCAACGAGTGTCCGCTAGCCCAGCTACCGTTATTGTCACCCCCTGGCTCTGGGGACACTGTTATGTTGAGCCAGGGTGTGTAGATCTATGTTCCCTATTTCTATGTTGGCCTGAGTGACTCCCAATCAGAGGCAACGAGTGTCAGCTGTTTGCTGGTTGTCTCTGATTGGGAGCCATATTTATACTGTCGGTTTTTCCTTTGGTTTTGTGGGTTCTTGTTTCGAGTTGGTTGTGTTATACCGTGTACTGTCACGTTTCCGTCTTTTGTTGTTTTGATATCGTTTCGCTTAATAAATGAGTATGTTTGCCTGCAACGCTGCGCCTTGGTCTACTCCTTACCCTGACGATCGTGACAGTTATCTAATAAAAGGAATAACCGCTAGCCTAGCTAACATTTTCTAATAAAAGGAATAACCGCTAGCCTAGCTAACGTTTTCTAATAAAAGGAATAACCACTAGCCTAGCTACCGTTATCTAATAAAAGGAATAACCGCTAGCCCAGCTAACGTTATCTAATAAAAAGAATAACCGCTAGCCTAGCTAATGTTATCTAATAAAAGGAATAACCGCTAGCCTGGCTAACGTTATCTAATAAAAGGAATAACCGCTAGCCTGGCTAACGTTATCTAATAAAATGAATTTTTATAGATTGGTGTGATCAATCCTTGGTTCCAAATATCGGGGAAAATACCTGCAGTTAGGATAATGTTGAAGAGTTTGAGTATAGCCAATTTGAATTTGTGGTCTGTATATTTGATCATTTCAATGAAAATACCATCAGCACCACAGGCCTTTTTGGGTTGGAGAGTGCAAAGTTTTTCCAATAATTATTGTTCTGTCCAGGGTAGGGGAGGGAATGGCCGGCAGGGATGTAGCTCAGTTGATAGAGCATGGCGTTTGCAACGCCAGGGTTGTGGGTTCGATTCCCACGGGGGGCCAGTATAAAAAAAATATATATATATATGTATTCACTAACTGTAAGTCGCTCTGGATAAGAGCGTCTGCTAAATGACTAAAATGTAAATGTATGTAATTGGGGTATCCACAGGATTCTGATAGTCTTTGACTGCTGATTCAAGGATTTGTAATTTTTCTTGTATATCTTGTTGTTCTGGGCTCTTTGTTATATTGCTGTAGAGGTTTGCAAAGTCATTTCTCCACATATCCCCATTTTGGATAGCCAATTCCTCATGATGAGGTTTGTTTAATTTATTCCAATTCTCCCAGAAGTGGTTTGATTCTATGGATTCCTCAATCACATCCAGCTGATTTCTAATGTGCTGTTCCTTTTTTGTTCTTAGGGTGTGTTTGTATTGCTTCAGTGTTTCCCCATATTGAAGGCGTATATTTTTGTTGTCTGGGTGTCTGTGTTTTTGATTAAATATATTTCTCAATGACTTTCTTAGATTTCTGCAATCATTATCAAACAATTTTTCATTATCTATTATTTTTGGTTTGCTCTTATGTTTCTTAAGATTAGCCAAGGAGGCTAATTTGTCAAATATAAAGTTTATGTTCCAAACGGCCAAATGTACACCTTCATTGGTGTAGGAGAATGTTAAGGCTAAAAAGTTGTCCAGGAGAGATTGTATTTTTTGGCTACTAATTGCTTTTTGGTAGATTTCTGTACTGTTTGCACTCCATCTATAGGTCTGTTTAGTACCATGTAATTTATTGGGCCGTGATGCTTCATGGTTGGGTTCTGCTCTTCTCAGATACACTGTGATTTTACTGTGGTCTGAGAGAGGTGTTAGTGGGCTGACTGTGAAGGCTCTGAGAGACTCTGGGTTCAGGTCGGTGATGAAGCAGTCTACAGTACTGCTGCCAAGGGATGAGCTGTAGGTGTACCTACCAAAAGAGTCCCCTCTTAGCCTACCATTGACTATGTACAGACCCAGTGTTCGACTGAGCTTCAGGAGCTGTACTCCATTTTAGTTGTTTCTGGGGGGGGGAGGGAAAGGTTGTTGCTTCCCGGTAGGTGTTTGTCCCCATGACTGTTAATAGTGTCTAGTTCTTCTGCTGTTCTAGCATTCAGGTCTTTATTATTATATTATTAGGTCTCCACAGACCAGCACGTTGCCTTGGGCCTGAAAGTGACTAATCTCCCCCTCTAGAATGGAGAAACTCTCTTCATTGAAGTAGGGTGACTCTGAGGGGGGAATGTATGTGGCACAGAGGAAGACGTTTTTATCTGTGAAGATAGCCTTCTTGTTGATTTTTCAAGCCTTGTAAATTCCAACATGCAACGTAAGAAAGAGAACAGAATGAGAGAGAGAGAGACAACAGTTGGTAGAGCATGGCGCTTGTAACGCCAGGGTAGTGGGTTCGATCCCCGGGACCACCCATACGTAAAAATGTATGCACACATGACTGTAAGTCGCTTTGGATAAAAGCATCTGCTAAATGGCATATTATTTTTATTATTATTACATTTACATTTTAGTCATTTAGCAGACGCTCTTATCCAGAGCGACTTACAGTTAGTGAGTGCATACATATTTTTTTTTTTTTCATACTGGCCCCCCATGGGAATCGAACCCTCAACCCTGGCGTTGCAAACGCCATGCTCTATCAACTGAGCTACATCCCTGCCGGCCATTCCCTCCCCTACCCTGGACCAATTGTGCGCCGCCCCATGGGTCTCCCGGTCGCGGCCGGCTACGACAGAGCCTGGATTCGAACCAGGATCTCTAGTGGCACAGCTAACACTGCGATGCAGTGCCTTAGACCACTGCGCCAATCAGATCTGCTGCTCTCTCCAGTTAGGGCTCTATTCAATCAGATCTGCTGCGCTCTTCAGTTAGGGCTCTATTCAATCAGATCTGCTCTCTTCAGTTAGGGCTCTATTCAATCAGATCTGCTGCGCTCTCCAGTTAGGGCTCTATTCAATCAGATCTGCTGCTCTCTCCAGTTAGGGCTCTATTCAATCAGATCTGCTGCTCTCTCCAGTTAGGGCTCTATTCAATCAGATCTGCTGCTCTCTTCAGTTAGGGCTCTATTCAATCACATCTGATGCTCTCTCCAGTTAGGGCTCTATTCAATCAGATATGCTGCTCTCTCCAGTTAGGGCTCTATTCAATCAGATCTGCTGCTCTCCTCAGTTAGGGCTCTATTCAATCAGATCTGCTGCTCTCTTCAGTTATGGCTCTATTCAATCAGATCTGCTGCGCTCTTCAGTTAGGGCTCTATTCAATCAGATCTGCTGCGCTCTTCAGTTAGGGCTCTATTCAATCAGATCTGCTGCGCTCTTCAGTTAGGGCTCTATTCAATCAGATCTGCTGCTCTCTTCAGTTAGGGCTCTATTCAATCAGATCTGCTGCTCTCTCCAGTTAGGGCTCTATTCAATAAGATCTGCTGCACTCTTCAGTTAGGGCTCTATTCAATCAGATCTGCTGCGCTCTTCAGTTAGGGCTCTATTCAATCAGATCTGCTGCGCTCTTCAGTTAGGGCTCTATTCAATCAGATCTGCTGCTCTCTTCAGTTAGGGCTCTATTCAATCAGATCTGCTGCGCTCTTCAGTTAGGGCTCTATTCAATCAGATCTGCTGCTCTCTTCAGTTAGGGCTCTATTCAATCAGATCTGCTGCTCTCTCCAGTTAGGGCTCTATTCAATCAGATCTGCTGCTCTCTTCAGTTAGGGCTCTATTCAATCAGATCTGTTGCTCTCTCCAGTTAGGGCTCTATTCAAATCAGATCCGCTGCTCTCTTCAGTTAGGGCTCTATTCAATCAGATCTGCTGCTCTCTTCAATAAGATCTGCTGCTCTCTCCAGTTAGGGCTCTATTCAATCAGATCTGCTGCTCTCCTCAGTTAGGGCTCTATTCAATCAGATCCGCTGCTCTCTTCAGTTAGGGCTCTATTCAATCAGATCTGCTGCTCTCTTCAATAAGATCTGCTGCTCTCTCCAGTTAGGGCTCTATTCAATCAGATATGCTGCTCTCTCCAGTTAGGGCTCTATTCAATCAGATCTGCTGCTCTCCTCAGTTAGGGCTCTATTCAATCAGATCTGCTGCTCTCTTCAGTTATGGCTCGATTCAATCAGATCTGCTGCGCTCTTCAGTTAGGGCTCTATTCAATCAGATCTGCTGCTCTCTTCAGTTAGGGCTCTATTCAATCAGATCTGCTGCGCTCTTCAGTTAGGGCTCTATTCAATCAGATCTGCTGCTCTCTCCAGTTAGGGCTCTATTCAATCAGATCTGCTGCTCTCTCCAGTTAGGGCTCTATTCAATCAGATCTGCTGCTCTCTCCAGTTAGGGCTCTATTCAATCCGATCTGCTGCTCTCTTCAGTTAGGGCTCTATTCCCTAACTCCGGACTGAACCGGGCGCTGACGAGAATGGCAGCCTTACGACTACCTCTTAGGAAACTTTGCAGTATTTTTATGTATTATTTTTTACATTATTAGCTCAGAAAGTGTTTTGTATCAATAAATACAGCCGGGGAAAATTATTGGTTATCAGAGCGGTGGTAACTCACCAGCATTACGACCAGGAATACGACTTTCCCGAAGCAGATCCTTTATTTGCTCTCCACAGGGCAATTGAACTGATTCCAGCGGCTGACCCAAAACATCGCCGGCGGAGGAGAGGCACTCGGAGCGGCCTGCTGGTTCGACTTAGGAGGCGCGCACACCACCCACCGCTTCCAAGTATACTACTCGCTAATGTTCAGTCTTTGGTTAACAAGTTCGACGAACTCCGGGCAAGGATTTCTTTCCAGATACTTTGTTTCATGGAAACATGGCTCTCTGGGGATATTCTGTCGAAATCGGTCCAGCCAGACGGGTTCTCAGTTCATCGCACAGACAGGAATAAATATCTCTCCGGGAAGCAGAAGGGCGGAGGTGTGTGTTTCTTGATTAACGACTCATGGTGTAATTGTAGTAACATACAGGAACGAGTCCTTTTGTTCACCCGACCTAGAATATCTCACAATCAAATGCCGACCGTATTATCTCCCAAGATAATTCTCTTCGGTTATAGTCACGGCCATGTATATCCCCCCCTCAAGCCGATACCACGACGGCCCTCAAAGAACTTCACTGGACTTTATGCAAACTGGAAACCATATATCCTGAGGCTGCATTTATTGTAGCAGGGGATTTTAACAAAGCAAATTTGAGGACTAGGCTGCCGAAGTTCTATCAACATATCGACTGTTGTACTCGCGCTGCTAAAATCCTCGACCATTGCTATTCGAACTTCCAGGATGGTTCTAAGGCCCTCCCCCGCCCTCCTTTCGGCAAGTCTGACCATGACTCCATTTTGCTCCTCCCTTCGTATAGGCAGAAACTCAAACAGGAAATATCCGTGCTAAGGACTATTCAACGCCGGTCTGACCAATCGGAATCCACGCTTCAAGATTGTTTTGATCACGCGGACTGGGATATGTTCCGGGTAGCTTCCGAAAATAATTTAGACGAATACACTGAAAAGGTGACTGAGTTTATCAGGAAGTGTATAGGTGATGTTGTGCCCACTGTGACTATTAAAACCTACCCTAACCAGGAACCGTGGATAGATGGCAGCATTCGTGCCAATCTGAAAGCGCGAACCACCGCATTCAACCATGGCAAGGTGACTGGGAATATGGCAGAATACAAACAGTGTCGCTACTCACTCCGCAAGGCAATTAAACTGGCAAAACATCAGTATAGAGACAAAGTGGAGTCGCAATTCAATGGCTCAGACACGAGACGTATGTGGCAGGGTCTACAGACAATCACGGACTACAAAAGGAAAACCAGCCACGTCACCGACGTCTCGCCTTCTTTGCCCGCTTTGAGGATAACACAGTGCCACTGACGAGGCCCACTACCAAGGACTGTGGCCTCTCCTTCTCCGTGGCCGACGTGATTAAGACATTTAAGCATGTTAACCCCCGCAAGGCTGCCGGCCCAGACGGCATCCCTAGCCGCGTCCTCAGAGCATGCGTAGACCAGCTGGCATGTGAGTTTATGGACATATTCAATCTCTCCCTTTCCCAGTCTGCTGTTCCCACATGCTTCAAGATGGCCACCATTGTTCCTGTACCCAAGAAAGCAAAGGTAACTGAACTAAATGACTATCGCACTGTAGCGCTCACCTCTGTCATCATGAAGTGCTTTGAGAGACTAGTCAAGGATCATATCACCTCTACCTTACCTGTCACCCTAGACCCACTTCAATTTGCTTACCGCCCCAATAGATCCACAGACGATGCAATCGCCATCACACTGCACACTGCCCTATCCCATCTGGACAAGAGGAATACCTATGTAAGAATGCTGTTCATTGACTATAGCTCAGCATTCAACACCATAGTACCCTCCAAGCTCATCATTAAGCTCGAGGCCCTGGGTCTGAACCCCGCCCTGTGCAACTGGGTCCTGGACTTCCTGACGGGCCGCCCCCAGGTGGTGAAGGTAGGAAACAACATCTCCACTTCGCTGATCCTCAACACTGGGGCCCCACAAGGGTGCGTGCTCAGCCCCCTCCTGTACTCCCTGTTCACCCATGACTGGGTGGCCAGGCACGCCTCCAATTCAATCATCAAGTTTGCAGACTGCTTGATTACCAACAATGATGAGACCGCCTACAGGGAGGAGGTGAGGGCTCTGGGAGTGTGGTGCCAGGAAAATAACCTCTCACTCAACGTCAACAAAACAAAGGAGATGATCGTGGACTTCAGAAAACAGCAGAGGGTGCACCCCCATATCCACATCGACGGGACCGCAGTGGAGAAGGTGAAAAGCTTCAAGTTCCTTGGCGTACACATCACCGACAAACTGAAATGGTCCACCCACGCAGACAGTGTGGTGAAGAAGGCGCAACAGAGCCTCTTCAACCTCAGGAGGCTGAAGAAATTCGGCTTGGCACCTAAAACCCTCACAAACCTTTACAGATGCACAATTGAGAGCATCCTGTCGGGCTGTATCACCGCCTGGTACGGCAACTGCACCGCCCGCAACCGCAGGGCTCTCCAGAGGGTAGTGCGGTCTGCCGAACGCATTATCAGGGGCAAACTACCCACCCTCCAAGACACATACAGCACCCGATGTCACAGGAAGGCCAAAAAGCTCTTCAAGGACATCAACCACCTGAGCCACTGCCTGTTCACCCCGATATCATCCAGAAGGCGAGGTCAGTACAGGTGCATCAAAGCTGGGACAGAGAGAATGAAAAACAGCGTCTATCTCAAGGCCATCAGACTGTTAAATAGCCATCACTAGCACATTAGAGGCTGCTGCTGCCTATTGAAATCACTGGCCACTTTAAGAAATGGAACACTAGTCACTTTAATCATGTTTACATATCTTGCACTACTCATCTCATATGTATATACTGTATTCTATAATATTCTACTGTATCTTAGTCCATGCCGCTCTGTCATTTCTTGTCCATATATTTATATATTCTTAAATCCCATCCCTTACTAGTTGTGTGTGTATTGGGTATATGTTGTGAAATTGTTAGATATTACTGCACTGTCGGAGCTAGAAGCACAAGCATTTCGCTACACCCGCTATAACATCTGCTAAACACGTGTATGTGACAAATAACATTTGATTTGATTTACTCAATAAGATCTGCTTTAGCTGACCTTCGCATAGCGGTTGTTTTGGTGTTGTTGGAGGTGGAACTGAGTTAGTGCTGTCAAATCCACAAGCGACTCCTGGCATTATACCTGAAGCGGGCGTTGCCATTGGCTGCACGGAGTCGCATGAACAGAAATCCACTGGGGGAGGGAGGGGTGTACTGGCTGCTATTGTACCTGCTTGTTGCGTCGTGTATCTTATCTATCTTAGTAATTAACCCCACATCTACTAATAAATGGGGACTATGCATAACCAAAACACGACTAAATCGTCTCCTTGTGTGAGTCTTAATGTGTGTAAAAGAAAAGCAAGCCAGTCCCAATTCGATCCCCTTGGCCTTTACCCTTTAATGTTTATATATCTGAATGGTCTGGATAGGTAGAACCAGACTAGTAGTGGAGGTCCCACCGTCTTGCACATCTACCAACAAAGACGGAGACATTGAGGGTAAATAAAATTAGTACAAAATCATTTTATTGTTGGACTTGACAAATTAAAAACAATGTCACCTTAAATGAATATAACAATGACTGAATGAACTGGTCTGTGATTCACTCTTCTTCTTTCACTGACAGAACAGTCCAACAGAGGGGAGTATCTCTATCTCTGGCTAGCGCTGGCGCTCGTGTTAGCGGAGGTGATAACTGCCGGGGCGGCAGGAGGGGCGGTGGCTTCTCTGTACTGCTGAGTCCAGCTCTGAGGATCCTGTCCATGGAGCTAACAGACAGGAGAGAGGACAGACAGGAGAGAGGACAGACAGGCGAGAGGACAGACAGGAGAGAGGACAGACAGGAGAGAGGACAGACAGGAGAGAGGACAGACAGGAGAGAGGACAGACAGGAGAGAGGACAGACAGGAGAGAGGACAGACAGGAGAGAGGACAGACAGGCGAGAGGACAGACAGGAGAGGACAGACAGGAGAGAGGACAGACAGGAGAGAGGACAACCTCAGTTATATAGCTACAGTGCCTAGTGAAAGTCTACACACCTTTGCAAAGTTTACATTTTGTTGCGTTACATTTCTAATCTAAAAAGAGATTAAATAAAGATCCCCCCCCCCCCCCACAATCTACTCCACAATTTCAAAGTAAAATTAATTAATTTCAGAAAAATTCTATAAACTAGAAAAGTACACTTCCTGAAGAAAATGTGGTGTATTTGCTGGTTTAAAGTAACACATTATAGCACTGGTTATAGATGAAAAGATTGATTGATTGAATGACTGGATATGATAAAATAGCCTGAACATGTGAAAGTTAGTTTGGTGTATCTAGCTTAAAACAGTCCAAGAGTTACTGTTGGCAAGTTATTTTATGCAAATGTATATATCATTATAGATCAATATTTTAAAATAATTTGAATTTAGGATAGCCTGAACATGAGAAAGTTGGTTTGGGGTCTCTAGCTTGAATGGTTCAGGAGTTACTGTTGGTGGGTTATTTGATGTAAATCCCATAGTTATAGTTGATAAAAGTTTTAAAGAATTTGAAGTAAGGATAGCCTAAAGGTTTTAAAGTTGTTCTTCTAGCTAGCTTAGCTGGCCAAGGACCGTTTTAAATAGCTATCTCTGTATGTCTATGGCTCTCATTCAAAACCATGTTCATTTATGCACTATAAATGGTATCAAACATCTGAATGCAAGTAATCTAAGTTGGGTCAGTCTAAACATCCCAATGTTGGTTTGGAGTTGATAGTGTGATGTCACGAGAGGCTGTGTCCTGGAGGGACGTTACATCCCCCTGAGGTGGCTGCAAACCCAGACAGCTATGGCTCCATCTGCTGGTATGGTCGGGAACTCCACCCCTCTATGGCCAATCTTCCCACGCAGCTGAAACAAATGAGGAGCTGATGAGCTGAAGGTTTGTTGAAGGGAAGAGACACGGTCTCCAAGCTGGGCTCTCTGGAGGACAAGAGTGCTGCACGTCCACTTCCATGAGGAATATAAGGATTTGGAGATACTTACCTTTGGGAAATACTCACCTTTGGATATATGCACCTGTGGAAATACGTGTGGGACATTTGGAAGGACGTTTTGCTGGGTTGGCCACTAGCTGCAACGTGGAATACAGTAAGACTGGGGAAAAGTTATTTGAGCGAGGGAGAGTTATGATTTTGGATGTGGAAGAGACATCCCTGAACTGTTAACCCTTAAAGAGCCACCAGAGAACAGAATTGTGTTATACTTTCGTTAGTTTCCCAAGACCTTTAATAAAATCCTTGTTTTGTTTGAACCTTGTCTCCTTGCACTACTTGAGCAATCCCGCTGAAAGCTGTGTAGCCTCTCGTGACATCACAGATGGTGGAGAATACGGGCACGCTCAAGTGTTATTAGTGCATGTCAGAGGAGGATACCGAAGGTTTGATCACCCAGTTTTCCAAGTTGGCCGTAGGCTCCCCGCCGACTGAAATGGAGGACATATTGAAAGCCCTTGTTGCTGGCCAGCAAGCCCAGATGCAAGTAAACGTGGCTCTCTTGGAGGAGCAAAAGAAAGCCAACCTTCTGAAGGCAGAGGAATTGCAGTTGCAGAGACAGAGGGTGGTCCAAAATACCCGCCCAATAAAGGCAAGTGACTTTATATCTAAGATGGGAGCTACCGATGACATTGAGGCATACCTGCATGCATTTGAGGCCACGGCCACTAGGGAAGCCTGGCCCAAGCAACAGTGGGTTGGTCTGTTAGCCCCCTTCCTAACCGGGAATCGCTGAATGCTGTCCGGGACCTGGGCCCTGACCAGGTTACTGACTATGATGCCCTGAAGTCTGAGATCCTCAGCAGATATGGACTCACAAAGTTTGGTATGGCCCAGCGCTTTCACAGTTGGACCTTCCAACCAGACCAACCTCCTCGGGCGCAGATGCATGAACTTGTCCGAATCGCAAGGAAATGGCTGGATCCGCAGAGGAATACAGCAGCGGCGGTGGTGGAGGCCGTTGTGGTGGATCGTTACCTACGCGCCCTGCCTTATGAGGCAAAACGGTTCATCAGTCAACAGGCCTTGACCACGGCTGATCTGACCGTGGAAGCTGTGGAAAGTACCAGGCCACAGCGGAGATGCTGAATGCTTCCCGAAAAGACCCCAGGAGGGCGGCCCCACCACAAATGGGAAGAACCCGTCCAAAGGACCCCCAAGGTCTCGAACCCAGCCACGTCAGGACTTATCCCGGCTCCAGGGGGAGCCAGAAACCAGGCGGGTCCAAGAAGAGTACACCAGGAGGGGGAAACTCGACAGTGTTACCGGTGTGGGGAGATGGGACATATCTCCTGGCAGTGTGGGAAACCAGCCGATGAACCTATGCCCACTGCGGAGTCCTCCAGCTCAGCACCCACACACCGTTTTGCCTCGCTCTTGGGAGTCGTGGATGGCGGCCCAGATCGACCCCCCCACCTGCCCGGTAACTGTGAATCACCATGATGTGGAGGCCTTACTGGATTCTGGTAGCCGGGCCACCCTGGTGCGTAAGGATTTGGTGGGCCCAACGTGTCTGACCCCGGGGAAAGTCCTCCCAGTTTCCTGTGTCCATGGGGACACCAGAGAATACCCCATTACTGAACTTACAATGACCAGCACACGGGGAACCATACACACGACGGCGGGGTGGTTGATTCCCTCCCCCGTCCCCTGTCCTAATTGGACGAGACTGCCCAGCCTTTTACCCACTCTGGAGAGAGTCTCAGGAGAGGATAACCCGAGTACCTCGGAAACGGAGAGGCAAGACTCATCCTGGGAAGGCTCCGGTGCAATCCTCCGAGTTACTCACTCCCGCCCGGGCTCTGATAGGGATGGCAGGTGCCCAGACCGACACAGAGACGGAGCTACAGAATCTGGACAAAGAACTGTCTGGTCTGAAGGGGACCGCTGAGAGGTATCGTTGGTTAAAGCAACAGTTAGACATGAAGACAGAAGAGTTAGATATCCTCCAGGCTAAACTCCAACAGAGCTCCTTCCCTAAGCAACAGGAGGAGCTGGAGAGGCTGCGCAGGACCATCGAGGAGTGTGAGGAGACCCTGCGCAGGAGTAAGGAGGTCCAGAAGAAGGCAGAGGAGAAGTACAAGGTGTTGGAGAACAAGATGAAGAATGCGGAGGCAGAGAGAGAGAAGGAACTGAAAGCTGCTCAACAGAAGCTAAACTCTGCTAAAACCAAGGCTGATGCGTTCAGTAAGAAACTCAAGGAGAGACAACAGGAGGCTGAGTCCCTGGTCCTAGAGTTGGAGGAGTTGAAGAGAGAGCAGTCTGGCAAGCACCACGGCAATGCGGACGCCCTCTCCCGGCGTGATGCCTTCTTCGCTGCCTTTACCCCGACGAGGACGTCGGTCCCGAGGAGGGGGATGTGTGATGTCACGAGAGGCTGTGTCCTGGAGGGACGTTACATCCCCCTGAGGTGGCTGCAAACCCAGACAGCTATGGCTCCATCTGCTGGTATGGTCGGGAACTCCACCCCTCTATGGCCAATCTTCCCACGCAGCTGAAACCAATCAGGGGCTGATGAGCTGAAGGTTTGTTGAAGGGAAGAGACACGGTCTCCAAGCTGGGCTCTCTGGAGGACAAGAGTGCTGCACGTCCACTTCCATGAGGAATATAAGGATTTGGAGATACTTACCTTTGGGAAATACTCACCTTTGGATATATGCACCTGTGGAAATACGTGTGGGACATTTGGAAGGACGTTTTGCTGGGTTGGCCACTAGCTGCAACGTGGAATACAGTAAGACTGGGGAAAAGTTATTTGAGCGAGGGAGAGTTATGATTTTGGATGTGGAAGAGACATCCCTGAACTGTTAACCCTTAAAGAGCCACCAGAGAACAGAATTGTGTTATACTTTCGTTAGTTTCCCAAGACCTTTAATAAAATCCTTGTTTTGTTTGAACCTTGTCTCCTTGCACTACTTGAGCAATCCCGCTGAAAGCTGTGTAGCCTCTCGTGACATCACAATAGCTTCTAAGTTGGGTCAGTCTAAACATCCCAATGTTGGTTTGGAGTTGATAGCTTCTAAGTTGGGTCAGTCTAAACATCCCAATGTTGGTTTGGAGTTGATAGCTTCTAAGTTGGGTCAGTCTAAACATCCCAATGTTGGTTTGGAGTTGATAGCTTCTAAGTTGGGTCAGTCTAAACATCCCAATGTTGGTTTGGAGTTGATAGCTTCTAAGTTGGGTCAGTCTAAACATCCCAATGTTGGTTTGGAGTTGATAGCTTCTAAGTTGGGTCAGTCTAAACATCCCAATGTTGGTTTGGAGTTGATAGCTTCTAAGTTGGGTCAGTCTAAACATCCCAATGTTGGTTTGGAGTTGATAGCTTCTAAGTTGGGTCAGTCTAAACATCCCAATGTTGGTTTGGAGTTGATAGCTTCTAAGTTGGGTCAGTCTAAACATCCCAATGTTGGTTTGGAGTTGATAGCTTCTAAGTTGGGTCAGTCTAAACATCCCAATGTTGGTTTGGAGTTGATAGCTTCTAAGTTGGGTCAGTCTAAACATCCCAATGTTGGTTTGGAGTTGATAGCTTCTAAGTTGGGTCAGTCTAAACATCCCAATGTTGGTTTGGAGTTGATAGCTTCTAAGTTGGGTCAGTCTAAACATCCCAATGTTGGTTTGGAGTTGATAGCTTCTAAGTTGGGTCAGTCTAAACATCCCAATGTTGGTTTGGAGTTGATAGCTTCTAAGTTGGGTCAGTCTAAACATCCCAATGTTGGTTTGGAGTTGATAGCTTCTAAGTTGGGTCAGTCTAAACATCCCAATGTTGGTTTGGAGTTGATAGCTTCTAAGTTGGGTCAGTCTAAACATCCCAATGTTGGTTTGGAGTTGATAGCTTCTAAGTTGGGTCAGTCTAAACATCCCAATGTTGGTTTGGAGTTGATAGCTTCTAAGTTGGGTCAGTCTAAACATCCCAATGTTGGTTTGGAGTTAATAGCTTCTAAGTTGGGTCAGTCTAAACATCCCAATGTTGGTTTGGAGTTGATAGCTTCTAAGTTGGGTCAGTCTAAACATCCCAATGTTGGTTTGGAGTTGATAGCTTCTAAGTTGGGTCAGTCTAAACATCCCAATGTTGGTTTGGAGTTGATAGCTTCTAAGTTGGGTCAGTCTAAACATCCCAATGTTGGTTTGGAGTTGATAGCTTCTAAGTTGGGTCAGTCTAAACATCCCAATGTTGGTTTGGAGTTGATAAGCTTCTAAGTTGGGTCAGTCTAAACATCCCAATGTTGGTTTGGAGTTGATAGCTTCTAAGTTGGGTCAGTCTAAACATCCCAATGTTGGTTTGGAGTTGATAGCTTCTAAGTTGGGTCAGTCTAAACATCCCAATGTTGGTTTGGAGTTGATAGCTTCTAAGTTGGGTCAGTCTAAACATCCCAATGTTGGTTTGGAGTTGATAGCTTCTAAGTTGGGTCAGTCTAAACATCCCAATGTTGGTTTGGAGTTGATAGCTTCTAAGTTGGGTCAGTCTAAACATCCCAATGTTGGTTTGGAGTTGATAGCTTCTAAGTTGGGTCAGTCTAAACATCCCAATGTTGGTTTGGAGTTGATAGCTTCTAAGTTGGGTCAGTCTAAACATCCCAATGTTGGTTTGGAGTTGATAGCTTCTAAGTTGGGTCAGTCTAAACATCCCAATGTTGGTTTGGAGTTGATAGCTTCTAAGTTGGGTCAGTCTAAACATCCCAATGTTGGTTTGGAGTTGATAGCTTCTAAGTTGGGTCAGTCTAAACATCCCAATGTTGGTTTGGAGTTGATAGCTTCTAAGTTGGGTCAGTCTAAACATCCCAATGTTGGTTTGGAGTTGATAGCTTCTAAGTTGGGTCAGTCTAAACATCCCAATGTTGGTTTGGAGTTGATAGCTTCTAAGTTGGGTCAGTCTAAACATCCCAATGTTGGTTTGGAGTTGATAGCTTCTAAGTTGGGTCAGTCTAAACATCCCAATGTTGGTTTGGAGTTGATAGCTTCTAAGTTGGGTCAGTCTAAACATCCCAATGTTGGTTTGGAGTTGATAGCTTCTAAGTTGGGTCAGTCTAAACATCCCAATGTTGGTTTGGAGTTGATAGCTTCTAAGTTGGGTCAGTCTAAACATCCCAATGTTGGTTTGGAGTTGATAGCTTCTAAGTTGGGTCAGTCTAAACATCCCAATGTTGGTTTGGAGTTGATAGCTTCTAAGTTGGGTCAGTCTAAACATCCCAATGTTGGTTTGGAGTTGATAGCTTCTAAGTTGGGTCAGTCTAAACATCCCAATGTTGGTTTGGAGTTGATAGCTTCTAAGTTGGGTCAGTCTAAACATCCCAATGTTGGTTTGGAGTTGATAGCTTCTAAGTTGGGTCAGTCTAAACATCCCAATGTTGGTTTGAAGTTGATAGCTTCTAAGTTGGGTCAGTCTAAACATCCCAATGTTGGTTTGGAGTTGATAGCTTCTAAGTTGGGTCAGTCTAAACATCCCAATGTTGGTTTGGAGTTGATAGCTTCTAAGTTGGGTCAGTCTAAACATCCCAATGTTGGTTTGGAGTTGATAGCTTCTAAGTTGGGTCAGTCTAAACATCCCAATGTTGGTTTGGAGTTGATAGCTTCTAAGTTGGGTCAGTCTAAAGCTTAGACAGTGAAAGAGGCAATAGATCTAGATGTGTTTATTACCATTCAAGTCTATGGGCCATTTTTTGCCATTTAAATGCATTGGGAGCTCATTTACATATTGTTGTAATTCAAAAAGTTAAAATGCTGTAAAAAAATAAATAAAAATCCCAAGCAATCTGAGTTAGGTCAGTCTGGACATTTGGAAGTTGGTTTCATGTTAATATCTTAAATTGTTTTCTAGAGCGTGCAGAAGAAGTCAAATACTAAGTGTGTGGTCTGTAGTTGTGACCAGTAATTGTGGTCAGGAGTGGTATTGTGGTCAGTAGTTGTGGTCAGTAGTTTAGTGGTATTGTGGTCAGTAGTTGTGGCCAGTAATTGTGGTCAGTAGTTGTGGGCAGGATTGGTGTTGTGGTCAATAGTTGCGGTTCAGTAGATGTGTAGTTGTGGTCAGTAGTTTAGTGGTTGTGGTCAGTAGTTGTGGTCAACAGCTGTGGTCAGTAGTTGTGGGCAGGATTGGTGTTGTGGTCAATAGTTGTGGTTCAGTAGATGTGTAGTTGTGGTCAGTAGTGATTAGTAGTTTTGTAGTTGTGGCTCAGTAGTTTTTTTAAACGTTTTTTAAAATTGTATTTCACCTTTATTTAACCAGGTAAGCCAGTTGAGAACAAGTTCTCATTTACAACTGCGACCTGGCCAAGATAAAGCAAAGCAGTGCGATAAAAACAACAACACAGAGTTACATATGGGGTAAAACAAAACAAAGTCAATAACACAACAGAAAATCTATATACAATGTGTGCAAATGTAGCAAGTTATGGAGGTAAGGCAATAAATAGGCCATAAAATAGTTTAAGTAAAGATTCACCCATTTTGAATGTTATATTGTTTTTGTGCATCTCTGAGTGATGTTCTATTGATTCCCTGGGTCATTTCATGTTTTCATCTGTATCTGAGTTATTGGTGTTCAAGCACACAGAAATTCGGCCAGTATGACGTAGTGATAAAGCCGCTCTCGCTACACGAAGTTAATAGGAAGGAAAAAAAATAGATTGCGAAAACGACTATCACCAGATTTCAATACTGGACGACGTCATAACTCGGGAAGATGTCTTCTCTCGAAATGAGCCATTGGTCATATTTTTGCGATATTCCCACCTTGAGAAATATGTAATTTAAGAGGGTCTAGCACCTTTCTCCTATTTGTCTGCCTCTTCAGTCCAGGGTGCATTGCATGGTGCCGTTGTCAGAGATATTAGAGAAAGGAGACAGGAATCCCATTGGGAATGAATGGAGGAACGGATAACACCCCACCCAGCAGACTGTCGACCAATCGCGTTCATGTTGTCATGCTGTGTCACGCAATCCCTTCTCAAAGTCAGGGTATGAGTCGAGAAACGTGCCTATTTTCCTCGAAAGTACGTAAATGTCACGATCCCAACGCTATACAATATTACAGATATCAAGTTAATTATTTCACATCTCTGAAAAGATGTATGATGTTGTACTTCTTGTTGACAAAATTCATGCTAATGTTGGGTTTTTGAGCTAGCGCCCAATTGACTCCCATTCACTCCTTGTCCCAGAATGCACTGCGCGGCACATTGACGTAGCATGGGAAAAGTACACAATGGGCGTTAATACAATTCCAATGGAGTTTCCCATTTCCTCAAAAGTATCTCTGCCATTGCAAATGTCAGACTCCACTCTGTGAGGCACATCGATCTGCAGGTTAAACATGGTGAGATTGTAGACTCCTAAATTGATAGTGCAGTTTCTTTAGGCGATTTTACAGCTAACTACCTACTTCACATGCTGATATTGTCTTTGGTATTATTGTGTGTAGCTACGTTTGCTAGCTAGCCAGCCAGCCCATAGACAGCATTGCATTGTGGATTTTGTAGTCGACTTGAGCTGCTACAGATTTCCACATCAATTTTCACGTTGCTGCCAACCTTATAATGCCAAAATGAAACATTTGTTCACCAAAATAATTGTTCACATATTAGTGTTATTTAACACTGTAAATTATAGGAATTAGTAGTTTTGGTTGGATTTTCCCTTCAATTATGTGTATGCTTCAGTAGTTTTGTGGGTCAGGAGTTTTGTGGGTCAGGAGTTGAACAAAGTGCGATGAGAAGTTATCGAGTGAAGTATGAAGCGAGTGATCGGAGGAGGAGCTTCTCTCTATCCAATCAGAGGGGTACACCCCGCCCTTTTCTTTACAGACAGGCAAACTAGCCAGTTGAGTTATTTAGAGCCCAGAGCACGATCCTGAGAAGGAGGACGAAGCAAGTAGGTAGAGCCCTGAACAGGCATTCATTTTAAGCCCAAGCCCTACCCATGCCCTCGACGTTCAGGCCCTACCCTACCCTGGCCCAATTGCTTCTGCCAAATTTAAGGCAAGGTCCTGCTGAAACCAGAAATAACTTCCTCCGTTAGTAAATCCATTAGCTGCTCCTGTCTGTCTGTCTGTCACCCGATCGCTCCCTGCCACAGGCAGCTCGTTCTGCCGGCTCATGGCGGCTCGGAGGGAGTTTCCATAGCAACGGTTCCCAGTTGGGCTGCTCTGCTCAATGAAGAGAAACGGCGCCTACAGAAAGTGTTCACACCGCTTTTTCCACATGTTGTTGTGTTTCAGCCTGAATTTAAAATAGATTAAATTGAGATTGTGTCACTGATCTACACACAATACCCCATAATGACAGTGGAATTTTATTTGTAGACATTTATTAAAATTAAAAACTGAAATGTCTTGAGTCAATAAGTATTCAACCACTTTGTTATATTAAGCCTAAATACGTTTAGGAGTAAAAATGTGCTTAGCAAAGAGCATAATAAGTTGCACGGACTCATTCCGTGTTCAATAATAGTGGCTAACATGATTTTTGAATAACTACCCCATCCCTGTACCCCACATATACAATTATACAGTGCATTCGGAAGGTATATAGACCCCATGACTTTTTCCACATTTTGTTATGTTACAGCCTTATTTTAAAATGGATTCAATTGTTTTTTCCCATCAATCTACACACCATACCCCATTATTACAAAGCATAAACAGGTTTTTAGAAATGTTATCAAATGTATTTAAAATAAACTGAAATATCACATTTACATAAGTATTCAGACCTTTTACTCAGTACTCTGTACTTTGCTCTGTTCATCTTTCCCTAGATCCTGACTATCTTCCCAGTCTGCCTCTGAAAAACATCCCCACAGCATGATGCTGCCACCACCATGCTTCACCGTAGGGATGGTGCCAGGTTTCCTCCAGACGTGACGCTTAGCATTCAGGCCAAAGAGTTCAATCTTGGTTTCATCAGACCAGAGAATCTTGTTTCTCATGGTCTGAGAGTCCTTTAGGTGCCTTTTGGCAAACTCCAAGCGGGCTGTCATGTGCCTTTTACTGAGGAGAGTCTTCTGTCTGGCCACTCTACCATAAAGGCCTGATTGGTGGAGTGCTGCAGAGATGGTTGTCCTTCTGGAAGGTTCTCCCATCTCCACAGAGGAGCTCTGTCAGAGTGACCATCGGGTTCTTGGTCACCTCCCTGACCAAGGCCCTTCTCCCCCAATTGCTCAGTTTGGCCGGGCGGCCAGCTCTAGGAAGAGTCTTGGTGGTTCCAAACTTCTTCCATTTAAGAATGATGGAGGCCACTGTGTTCTTGGGGACCTTCAATGCTGCAGACATTTTTTTGTACCCATCTCCAGATCTGTGCCTCGACACAATCCTGTCTCAGAGCTCTACGGACAATTCCTTCGACCTCATGACTTGGTTTTTGCTCTGACATGCCCTGTCAACTGTGGGACCTTATTTAGCCAGGTGTGTGCCTTTCCAAATCATGTCCAATCAATTGAATTTACCACAGGTAGACTCCAATCAAGTTGTAGAAATATCTCAAGGATGACCAATTGAAACAGGATGCACCTGAGCTCAATTTCGAGTCTCATAGCAAAGAGTCTGAATACGTATGTAAATGTATATTTCAGTTTTACATTTTTAATAAATTTGCTAACATTTCAAAAAACCTGTTTTCGCTTTGTCATTATCGGGTACTGTATGTAGATTGAGGGAAAAAATGAATTTAATCAATTTTAGAATAAGGCTGTAACGTAACAAAATGTGGAAAAAGTCAAGGGGTCTGAATTTGTGGACAACTACAAATACCTAGGTGTCTGGTTAGACCGTAAACTCTCCTTCCAGACTCACATTAAGAATCTCCAATCCAAAGTTAAATCTAGAATCGGCTTCCTATTTCGCAACAAAGCCTCCTTCACTCATGCTGCCAAACATGCCCTCGTAAAACTGACTATCCTATCGATCCTTGACTTCGGCGATGTCATTTACAAAATAGCCTCCAACACTCTACTCAGCAAATTGGATGTAGTCTATCACAGTGCCATCCGTTTTGTCACCAAAGCCCCATATACTACCCACCACTGTGACCTGTACGCTCTTGTTGGCTGGTCCTCACTACATGTTCGTCGTCAAACCCACTGGCTCCAGGTCATCTATAAATCACTGGTCCTCTGTAGCTCAGCTGGTAGAGCACGGCGCTTGTAACGCCAAGGTAGTGGGTTCGATCCCCGGGACCACCCATACACAAAAATGTATGCACGCATGACTGTAAGTCGCTTTGGATAAAAGCGTCTGCTAAATGGCATATTATTACATTATTACTGCTAGGCAAATCCCTGCCTTATCTTAGCTCATTGGTCACCATAGCAACACCCACCCGTAGTCTGCGCTCCAGCAGGTATATCTCACTGGTCATCCCCAAAGCCAACACCTCCTTTGGCCGCCATTCCTTCCAGTTCTCTGCTGCAAATGACTGGAACGAACTGCAAAAATCTCTGTAGCTGGAGACACTTATCTCCCTCACTAACTTTAAGCATCAGTTGTCAGAGCACCTTACCGATCACTGCACCTGTACACAGCCCATCTGAAATTAGCCCGCCCAACTACCTCATCCCCATATTGTTATTTATTTTGCTCATTTGCACTCCAGTATCTCTATTTGCACATCATCTCTTGCACATCTATCATTCCAGTGTTAATGCTAATTGTAATTATTTTGCACTATGGCCTATTTATTGCCTTACCTCCATAACTTGCTACATTTGAACACACTGTATATATATTTTCTGTTGTATTTTTAACTTTATGTTGTTTTACCCCATATGTAACTCTGTGTTGTTGTTTTTATCGCACTGCTTTGCTTTATCTTGGCCAGGTCGCAGTTGTAAATGAGAACTTGTTCTCAACTGGCCTACCTGGTTAAATAAAGGTTAAATAAATACAATAAAATAAAATAAACACGAGTTGCCAAGACAACTATGAATGTTCCTGAGTTACAGTTTTGACTTGAATGGCCTAACCCTGACCCTAACCCTGACCCTAACCCTGACCCTAACCCTGTCCCTGTCTACCAATGACCAATAACCAACTGTGCAAGGGGTGTGTAGACTTTCACTAAGCACACACACACCCTTTCCCCGGGAGGCGGCAGTGTCTCACCTGTCCAATGAACTCCAGTACTTTGACCTTTGACACCTCCATGTCCGCCCTCTGACCCCAACGGAACTCAAACTCCAACGGCTCCGTGTGTGGGATTCGCACATACTCCAGATACCTACACACAAGTTTAGTCTATTCATTTGACGGGTAGTTGAATCATTTGACGGGTAGTTGAATCATTTGACGGGTAGTTGAATAATTTGACGGGTAGTTGAATCATTTGATGGGTAGTTGAATCATTTGATGGGTAGTTGAATCAATTGATGGGTAGTTGAATCAATTGATGGGTAAAAAGTATTTAGAGAAATACCAGAGGTCCAAGAATAGATCAGCACATTTTATAAAGTCGACTACTCAGTCAGTCTCTGGTTATCACACACAGATACAGTGAGGGAAAAACGTATTTGATCCCCTGCTGATTTTGTACGTTTGCCCACTGACAAAGAAATGATCAGTCTATAATTTTAATGGTAGGTTTATTTGAACAGTGAGAGACAGAATAACAACAACAAAATCCAGAAAAACGCATGTCAAAAATGTTATACATTGATTTGCATTTCAATTAGGGAAATAAGTATATGACCCCGTCTCAATCAGAAAGATTTCTGGCTCCCAGGTGTCTTTTATACAGGTAACGAGCTGAGATTAGGAGCACACTCTTAAAGTGAGAGCTCCTAATCTCAGTTTGTTACCTGTATAAAAGACACCTGTCCACAGAAGCAATCAATCAATCAGATTCCAAACTCTCCACCATGGCCAAGACCAAAGAGCTCTCCAAGGATGTCAGGGACAAGATTGTAGACCTACACAAGGCTGGAATGGGCTACAAGACCATCGCCAAGCAGCTTGGTGAGAAGGTGACAACCGATGGTCCGATTATTCGCAAATGGAAGAAATACAAAATAACTGTCAATCTCCCTCGGCCTGGGGCTCCATGCAAGATCTCACCTCGTGGAGTTGCAATGATCATGAGAACAGTGAGGAATCAGCCCAGAACTACACGGGAGGATCTTGTCAATGATCTCAAGGCAGCTGGGACCATAGTCACCAAGAAAACAATTGGTAACACACTACGCCGTGAAGGACTGAAATCCTGCAGCGCCCACAAGGTCCCCCTGCTCAAGAAAGCACATATACAGGCCCGTCTGAAGTTTGCCAATGAACATCTGAATGATTCAGAGGAGAACTGGGTAAAAGTGTTGTGGTCAGATGAGACCAAAATCGAGCTCTTTGGCATCAACTCAACTCGCCATGTTTGGAGGAGGAGGAATGCTGCCTATGACCCCAAGAAACCATCCCCACCATCAAACATGGAGGTGGAAACATTATGCTTTGGGGGTGTTTTTCTGCTAAGGGGACAGGACAACTTCACCGCATCAAAGGGACGATGGACGGGGCCATGTACCGTCAAATCATGGGTGAGAACCTCCTTCCCTCAGCCAGGGCATTGGAAATGGGTTGTGGATGGGTATTCCAGCATGACAATGACCCAAAACACATGGCCAAGGCAACAAAGGAGTGGCTCAAGAATAAGCACATTAAGGTCCTGGAGTGGCCTAGCCAGTCTCCAGACCTTAATCCCATAGAATATCTGTGGAGGGAGCTGAATGTTCGAGTTGCCAAAAGTCAGCTTCGAAACCTTAATGACTTCGAGAAGATCTGCAAAGAGGAGTGGGACAAAATCCCTCCTGCCAACAAGGGTTTTGCTACCAAGTATTAAGTCATGTTTTGCAGAGGGGTCAAATACTTATTTCCCTCATTAAAATGCAAATCAATTTATAACATTTTTGACATGCATTTTTCTGGATTTTTTAGTTGTTATTCTGTCTCTCACTGTTCAAATAAACCCACCATTAAAAGTATAGACTGATCATGGAGTGGAGAGAGACTCACCTCTGACGGACAAACTCATCAGTAACGACCTTCTTCACGTCTCCAAAGATTTCGTGTCTCTCCCTGGGGGATCACAACAGTTAACACACAGATCATCCTTTAACCTTTAACCTCACTCCACAGCTTGAATGTCTTTCTGTGGCGCAACTGGACATAAGTACGTGTGTTTGAGAAGCAGAGGATGGAACCCAGTGACGGGCCGGGCCGGTGAAGGAAGAAGCACAGGATGGAACCCAGTGACGGGCCGGGACGGTGAAGGAAGAAGCACAGGATGGAACCCAGTGACGGGCCGGTGAAGGAAGAAGCAGAGGATGGAACCCAGTGACGGGCCGGTGAAGGAAGAAGCAGAGGATGGAACCCAGTGACGGGCCGGGACGGTGAAGGAAGAAGCAGAGGATGGAACCCAGTGACGGGCCGGGACGGTGAAGGAAGAAGCAGAGATGGAACCCAGTGACGGGCCGGGGCGGTGAAGGAAGAAGCACAGGATGGAACCCAGTGACGGGCCGGTGAAGGAAGAAGCAGAGGATGGAACCCAGTGACGGGCCGGGACGGTGAAGGAAGAAGCAGAGATGGAACCCAGTGACGGGCCGGGACGGTGAAGGAAGAAGCAGAGGATGGAACCCAGTGACGGGACGGTGAAGGAAGAAGCAGAGGATGGAACCCAGTGACGGGCCGGGACGGTGAAGGAAGAAGCAGAGGATGGAACCCAGTGACGGGCCGGGACGGTGAAGGAAGAAGCAGAGGATGGAACCCAGTGACGGGCCGGGACGGTGAAGGAAGAAGCAGAGGATGGAACCCAGTGACGGGCCGGTGAAGGAAGAAGCAGAGGATGGAACCCAGTGACGGGCCGGGACGGTGAAGGAAGAAGCAGAGATGGAACCCAGTGAGCGGGCCGGGACGGTGAAGGAAGAAGCAGAGGATGGAACCCAGTGACGGGCCGGGACGGTGAAGGAAGAAGCAGAGGATGGAACCCAGTGACGGAGCGGTTAAGGAAGAAGCAGAGGATGGAACCCAGTGACGGGACGGTGAAGGAAGAAGCAGAGGATGGAACCCAGTGACGGGCCGGGACGGTGAAGGAAGAAGCAGAGGATGGAACCCAGTGACGGGCCGGGACGGTGAAGGAAGAAGCAGAGGATGGAACCCAATGACGGGCCGGGACGGTGAAGGAAGAAGCAGAGGATGGAACCCAGTGACGGGACGGTGAAGGAAGAAGCAGAGGATGGAACCCAATGACGGGCCGGGACGGTGAAGGAAGAAGCAGAGGATGGAACCCAATGACGGGCCGGGACGGTGAAGGAAGAAGCAGAGGATGGAACCCAGTGACGGGACGGTGAAGGAAGAAGCAGAGGATGGAACCCAGTGACGGGACGGTGAAGGAAGAAGCAGAGGATGGAACCCAGTGACGGGACGGGCGGTGAAGGAAGAAGCAGAGGATGGAACCCAGTGACGGGCCGGGACGGTGAAGGAAGAAGCAGAGGATGGAACCCAGTGACGGGCCGGGACGGTGAAGGAAGAAGCAGAGGATGGAACCCAGTGACGGGACGGTGAAGGAAGAAGCAGAGGATGGAACCCAGTGACGGGCCGGGACGGTGAAGGAAGAAGCAGAGGATGGAACCCAGTGACGGGACGGTGAAGGAAGAAGCAGAGGATGGAACCCAGTGACGGGCCGGGACGGTGAAGGAAGAAGCAGAGGATGGAACCCAATGACGGGACGGTGAAGGAAGCTATACTGCTAAGCTACACACACTTACCCTGGATCAACTCTCAGCTTCTTCAGTGTGTTCCACACCATACCTACAAACACAAAGCATGATGGGACATCTCAGTGAGGGGGGGACATCAATAAGTGGGGTGGACAGACAGGAATTGGCAAATATTTTTTTTTTTACAAAAATACAGTTGTGGCCCCCTATTTTGCCCCAAATTGGCTACACTGGTGTCAGAAGTGGGATAGGGCCAACGGAACACTCACTCTCCTTGACCACACCCCCCTTCATGAAGACGATGCTGAGGATTACGAAGAGTAGACCGGTCTTTGGATTACTGGGACTCCTGTATATACACACACACACACAGGTAAACATCCATATATGTAGCCTTGTACAAGAAATAGTAGTGTTTCTGTAGGGAGACAGCTTGATGTACAGAACACCCCCTGGACAGGACACTAGTCCATCTCCTGTTTCTGTAGGGAGACGGCTTGATGTACAGAACACCCCCTGGACAGGACACTAGTCCATCTCCTGTTTCTGTAGGGAGACAGCTTGATGTACAGAACACCCCCTGGACAGGACACTAGTCCATCTCCTGTTTCTGTAGGGAGACAGCTTGATGTACAGAACACCCCCTGGACAGGACACTAGTCCATCTCCTGTTTCTGTAGGGAGACAGCTTGATGTACAGAACACCCCCTGGACAGGACACTAGTCCATCTCCTGTTTCTGTAGGGAGACGGCTTGATGTACAGAACACCCCCTGTACTGGGGGAGGTGGTTCTCCCACTAGCTGCTCCACACAGTGACCTACATGTTGATAGGTTCAGTGACCTACATGTTGAGAGGTTCAGTGACCTACATGTTGAGAGGTTCAGTGACCTACATGTTGAGAGGTTCAGTGACCTACATGTTGAGAGGTTCAGTGACCTACATGTTGAGAGGTTCAGTGACCTACATGTTGAGAGGTTCAGTGACCTACATGTTGAGAGGGTCAGTGACCTACATGTTGATAGGTTCAGTGACCTACATGTTGATAGGTTCAGTGACCTACATGTTGAGAGGTTCAGTGACCTACATGTTGAGAGGGTCAGTGACCTACATGTTGATAGGTTCAGTGACCTACATGTTGAGAGGTTCAGTGACCTACATGTTGAGAGGGTCAGTGACCTACATGTTGAGAGGTTCAGTGACCTACATGTTGAGAGGTTCAGTGACCTACATGTTGAGAGGGTCAGTGACCTACATGTTGAGAGGGTCAGTGACCTACATGTTGAGAGGGTCAGTGACCTACATGTTGAGAGGTTCAGTGACCTACATGTTGAGAGGTTCAGTGACCTACATGTTGAGAGGTTCAGTGACCTACATGTTGAGAGGTTCAGTGACCTACATGTTGAGAGGGTCAGTGACCTACATGTTGAGAGGTTCAGTGACCTACATGTTGAGAGGTTCTCCCTCCAGCTGCTCCAGTTTGTTGATGAGGATGTAGATGTGGTTCTTAGAGTCGATCTCCACCAGCTTCAGCCCAAACACCGTCTCAAACACACGGCCCACCCTCTTTATTATCTCAGGGTAGATGTTCCTGTAGTCCTTCACAACATGTTTCACTATGTCTGGAGAGAGAGCGAGAGGGGGAGAGAGAGGGGGAGAGCGAGAGGGGGAGAGAGAGAGAGCGAGAGGGGCAGAGAGAGAGGGGGAGAGACAAGATCAAATCAAGCTTTATTTATACAGCACATTTCAGACATTGAACGCAACACGATGTGCTTCACAGGTCAAAAACAATGAAAATAAAAACTAAAATATTCAAATATGTCCACAGTGTCGGCCCCCATCAGGTTCTCTGTCAGGCTATACCAGAGGCTGGGGGCATAGTAACTAAAGGCTGCCTCTCCATGCCTCTTGGTCCTGGGTTTGGGATCGTTAAAGGCCAGTGCCAGAGGACCTGAGGGACCTACTGGGTACATAACTTAAAAGCATGTCTGCATGTATTGGGGTGCACAATCGTGGATTGATTTAAAAACCAATAGAAGAATCTTTAAATGTATTCTAAACTCACAGGCAGCCAGTGCAGAGACCTTAAAACCGGTGTAATGTGTGCTCTCCGTCTGGTCTTGGTCAGTACCCGTGCTGCAGCATTCTGTATGTTTTGCAGTTGACCAATGGCTTTCTTGGGTTGACCAGACAGGTGAGCATTACAGTAGTCAAGCCTGCTTGTAATCAAAGCATGGATGAGTCTCTCTGTATCAGCCTGAGAGAGAAACAGACGCACCTTGGCAATGTTCCTCAGGTGGTAAAAAGCTGTTTTGGTCACATTCCTGATGTGCGATTCTAAATTGAGTTCAGAATCTAAAATAACACCTGGGTTTTTACCTGATGTTTTATCTTTATTGCCTGTGAATTAAAATCTGCGGCCAGATTCTCTCTCTGTGCTTTGGCTCCAACTATAAGTACCTCAGTCTTGTCTTGATTTAGCTGGAGGAAGTTGTGAGCCATCCAAGCGTTTAAATCACTAATACAGCCTAATAATTTATCCGTGGAGCTAAAATCCTCTGGAGACACAGAAATGTAAAGTTGTGTATCGTCTGCGTAGCAGTCACAATCAATGCTGTGCTTTCTGACAATGCTGGCAAGGGGTAACATACAGTGCATTCAGAAAGTATTCAGACCCCTTCACTTTTCCCACATTTTGTTACGTTACAGCCTTATTCTAAAATGGATTAAATTACATTACCTCAATTTACACACAATACCCCATAATGACAAAGCGAAAACAGGTTTAGAAATATTTGCTAATGTATTACAAAATTAAAACAGAAATACCTTATTTACATAAGTATTCAGACCCTTTGTAATGAGACTCGACATTGAGCTCAGGTGCATCCTGTTTCCATTGAACATTCTTGAGATGTTTCTAAAACTTAATTGGAGTCCACCTGTGGAAAATTCAATTGATTGGACATGATTAGGAAAGGCACACACCTGTCTATATAAGGTCCCACAGTTGACAGTGCATGTTAGAGCAAAAACCAAGTCATGAGGTCGAAGGAATTGTTCGTAGAGCTCCGAGACAGGATTGTGTCGAGGCACAGATCTGGGGAAGGGTACCAAAAAATGTGTGCAGCATTGAAGGTCCCCAAGAACACAGTGGCCTCCATCATTCTTAAATGGAATACGTTTGGAACCACCAAGACTCTTCCTAGAGCTGGCCGCCCGGCCAAAATGAGCAAACGGTGGAGAAGGGCCTTGGTCAGGGAGGTGACCAAGAACCCGATGGTCACTCTGACAGAGCACCAGAGTTCCTCTGTGGAGATGGGAGAACCTTCCAGAAGGACAATCATCTATGCAGCACTCCACCAAGAATGAACGGAGCAAAGTACAGAGAGATCCTTGATGAAGTCCTGAGCGCTCTGGAGCAGGTTCACAGACTGGGGCAAAGGTTCACCTTCCAACAGGACAACAACCCTAAGCACAAAGCCAAGACAATGCAGGAGTGGCTTCGGGACAAGTCTCTGAATGTCCTTGAGTGGCCAGAGCCTGGACTTGAACCCGATCGAACATCTCTGGAGAGACCTGAAAATAGCTGTGCAGCGACGCTCCCCATCCAACCTGACAACCTGATAGAGCTTGAGAGGATCTGCAGAGAAGAATGGGAGAAGCTCCCTAAATACAGGTGTGCCAAGCTTGTAGCGTCATACCCAAGAAGACGAGGATGTAATCGCTGCCAAAGGTGCTTCAACAAAGTACTGAGTAAAGGGTCTGAATACTTATGTAAATGTCATTTCATTATTTTATACATTTGCAAAAATTTCTAAAACCTGTTTTTGCTTTGTCATTATGGGGGTATTGTGTGTAGATTGATGAGGGGAAAAAACGATTTAATCCATTTTAAAATAAGGCTGTAAAAGTCAAGGGGTCTGAATACTTTCCGAATGCACTGTATATTAACTGAACAGTACCGGACCGAAAATCTAACCTTGTGGAACACCACGTGATATGTATTTTCTCTGAGTTATGTTCACCAAGGGTGACAAAAAACTCTTGACTGGTTAAAAAGGTCCTAAACCAATTTAGAATTGGACCGGAGAAGCCAACCACCTCTCCAGTCTGTCCAGAAGGACATCATGGTCAACAGAGGCCAACCCACCTCTCCAGTCTGTCCAGAAGGACATCATGGTCAACAGAGGCCAACCCACCTCTCCAGTCTGTCCAGAAGGACATCATGGTCAACAGAGGCCAACCACCTCTCCAGTCTGTCCAGAAGGACATCATGGTCAACAGAGGCCAACCCACCTCTCCAGTCTGTCCAGAAGGACATCATGGTCAACAGAGGCCAACCACCTCTCCTGTCTGTCCAGAAGGACATCCTGGTCAACAGAGGCCAACCCACCTCTCCAGTCTGTCCAGAAGGACATCAATGTCAACAGAGGCCAACCCACCTCTCCAGAAGGACATCATGGTCAACAGAGGCCAACCACCTCTCCAGTCTGTCCAGAAGGACATCATGGTCAACAGAGGCCAACCCACCTCTCCAGTCTGTCCAGAAGGACATCATGGTCAACAGAGGCCAACCCACCTCTCCAGTCTGTCCAGAAGGACATCATGGACAACAGAGGCCAACCCACCTCTCCAGAAGGACATCATGGTCAACAGAGGCCAACCCACCTCTCCAGTCTGTCCTGAAGGACATCATGGTCAACAGAGGCCAACCCACCTCTCCAGTCTGTCCAGAAGGACATCATGGACAACAGAGGCCAACCCACCTCTCCAGAAGGACATCATGGTCAACAGAGGCCAACCCACCTCTCCAGAAGGACATCATGGTCAGCAGAGGCCAACCACCTCTCCAGTCTGTCCTGAAGGACATCATGGTCAACAGAGGCCAACCCACCTCTCCAGTCTGTCCTGAAGGACATCATGGTCAACAGAGGCCAACCCACCTCTCCAGTCTGTCCAGAAGGACATCATGGTCAACAGAGGCCAACCCACCTCTCCAGAAGGACATCATGGTCAACAGAGGCCAACCCACCTCTCCAGTCTGTCCAGAAGGACATCATGGTCAACAGAGGCCAACCCACCTCTCCAGAAGGACATCATGGTCAACAGAGGACAACCACCTCTCCAGTCTGTCCAGAAGGACATCATGGTCAACAGAGGCCAACCACCTCTCCAGTCTGTCCAGAAGGACATCATGGTCAACAGAGGCCAACCACCTCTCCAGTCTGTCCAGAAGGACATCATGGACAACAGAGGCCAACCCACCTCTCCAGAAGGACATCATGGTCAACAGAGGCCAACCCACCTCTCCAGTCTGTCCTGAAGGACATCATGGTCAACAGAGGCCAACCCACCTCTCCAGTCTGTCCAGAAGGACATCATGGACAACAGAGGCCAACCCACCTCTCCAGAAGGACATCATGGTCAACAGAGGCCAACCCACCTCTCCAGAAGGACATCATGGTCAACAGAGGCCAACCACCTCTCCAGTCTGTCCTGAAGGACATCATGGTCAACAGAGGCCAACCCACCTCTCCAGTCTGTCCTGAAGGACATCATGGTCAACAGAGGCCAACCCACCTCTCCAGTCTGTCCAGAAGGACATCATGGTCAACAGAGGCCAACCCACCTCTCCAGAAGGACATCATGGTCAACAGAGGCCAACCCACCTCTCCAGTCTGTCCAGAAGGACATCATGGTCAACAGAGGCCAACCCACCTCTCCAGAAGGACATCATGGTCAACAGAGGACAACCACCTCTCCAGTCTGTCCAGAAGGACATCATGGTCAACAGAGGCCAACCACCTCTCCAGTCTGTCCAGAAGGACATCATGGTCAACAGAGGCCAACCACCTCTCCAGTCTGTCCAGAAGGACATCATGGTCAACAGAGGACAACCACCTCTCCAGTCTGTCCAGAAGGACATCATGGTCAACAGAGGCCAACCACCTCTCCAGTCTGTCCAGAAGGACATCATGGTCAACAGAGGCCAACCCACCTCTCCAGTCTGTCCAGAAGGACATCATGGTCAACAGAGGCCAACCCACCTCTCCAGTCTGTCCAGAAGGACATCATGGTCAACAGAGGCCAACCCACCTCTCCAGTCTGTCCAGAAGGACATCATGGTCAACAGAGGCCAACCACCTCTCCTGTCTGTCCAGAAGGACATCATGGTCAACAGTGTCGAATGCAGCACATAAATCCAAGAGGACAGAGAGCTGTTTGGCATCTGTGTTGGCTCTAAGATAATTTACCACTTTAACTAAGGCTGTCTCTGTGCTGTGGTGGGCCTGAAAACCAGATTGGAATTTTTTTTATAAATACAGTTGGCACTAAAAACATTTTTTAAACCAATTTCTCCAGAATTTTGCTTAAGAATGGAAGGCTGGGGATAGACCAAAAAATTGCTAAGAGCTGAAGAATCTAGATTACTTTTCTTCAGAAGGGGTTTCACTATTGCAGTTTTTTGTGCAGTGGGGAAAGTGCCTGTGAACAGGGAGTGATTAACAATAGCTTGCACTTCTTCAGATATGCAATAAAAAACTGTTTTGAAAAAGGTGGTGGAAATCGGAGCGAGGAGGCATGTAGAAGGCTTAAATTGTGATATATCACTTTCCTGAGCATGTCTGTGTCAACCAGGGAAAATAAATCCATAGTGCCTTTGCGTGGTAGGCTAGGGCACATATCAAACTTCTCATCAGGTGTTGCGTGACTGATACCCAGCCTGATGTTGGTTATCTTAGCTCTCAAATATGCCGCAAACTCATCACATTTAGATGTGGAGGAAAGTTCACATAGGTTTGAGGAGGTAGGATTTATCAGGCCATCAATGGTCGAGAAGAGCATTTGAATGATTAGTGATGAAAGAAAGAAAGAAAGAAAGAAAGAAAGAAAGAAAGAAAGAAAGAAAGAAAGAAAGAAAGAAAGAGAAAGAAAGAAAGAAAGAAAGAAAGAAAGAAAGAAAAAGAAAGAAGAAAGAAAGAAAGAAAGAAAGAAAGAAAGAAAGAAAGAAAGAAAGAAAGAAAGAAAGAAAGAAAGAAAGAAAGAAAGAAAGAAAGAAAAAGAGCCCTATCAGACAACAGCAAAAAAATTGGCTTTTTACCAAATTACCGTACGACAGACCACGTATTCACCCTGCACACCCTAATTGACAAACAAACCAAAACGAAGGCAAAGTCTTCTCATGCTTTGTTGATTTCAAAAAAGCTTTTGACTCAATTTGGCATGAGGGTCTGTTATACAAATTGATGGAAAGTGGTGTTGGGGAAAGAACATACAACATTATAAAATCCATGTACACAAACAACAAGTGTGTGGTTAAAATTGGCAAAAAACACACATTTCTTTCCACAGGGCCGTGGGGTGAGACAGGGATGCAGTTTAAGCCCCACCCTCTTCAACATATATATCAACAAATTGGCGAGGGCACTAGAACAGTCTGCAGCACCCGGCCTCACCCTACTAGAATCTGAAGTAAAATGTCTAATGTTTGCTGATGATTTGGTGCTTCTGTCACCAACCAAGGAGGGCCTACAGCAGCACCTAGATCTTCTGCACAGATTCTGTTAGACCTGGGCCCTGACAGTAAATCTCAGTAAGACTAAAATAATGATGTTCCAAAAAAGGTCCAGTTGACAGGACCACAAATACAAATTCCATCTATACACCGTTGCCCTAGAGCACACAAAAACTATACATACCTCGGCCTAAACATCAGCGCCACAGGTAACTTCCACAAAGCTGTGAACGATCTGAGAGACAAGGCAAGAAGGGCCTTCTACGCCATCAAAAGGAACATAAAATTCGACATACCAATTAGGATCTGGCTAAAAATACTTGAATCAGTTATAGAACCCATTGCCCTTTATGGTTCTGAGGTCTGGGGTCCGCTCACCAACCAAGAATTCACAAAATGGGACAAACACCAAATTGAGACTCTGCATGCAGAATTCTGCAAAAACATCCTCCGTGTACAACGTAAAACACCAAATAATGCATGCAGAGCAGAATTAGGCCAATACCCGCTAATTATCAAAATCCAGAAAAGAGCCGTTAAATTCTACAACCAACTAAAAGGAAGTGATTCCCAAACCTTCCATAACAAAGCCATCACCTACAGAGAGATGAACTTGCAGAAGAGTCCCCTAAGCAAGCTGGTCCTGGGGCTCTGTTCACAAACACAAACAGACCCCACAGAGCCCCAGGACAACAACACAATTAGACCCAACCAAATCATGATAAAACTAAAAGAGAATTACTTGACACATTGGAAAGAATTAACAAAAAATGGCCCTAAACAGAGAGTACACAGTGGCAGAATATCTGACCACTTTGACTGACCCAAACTTAAGGAAAGCTTTGACTATGTACAGACTCAGTGAGCATAGCCTTGCTATTGAGAAAGGCCGCCGTAGGCAGACCTGGCTCTCAAGAGAAGACAGGCTATGTGCACACTGACCACAAAATGAGGTGGAAACTGAGCTGCAAAATGTATGACCATATTAGACACACATATTTCCCTCAGATTACACATATCCACAAAGAATTCGAAAACAAACCCAATTTTGATAAACTCCCTTATCTACTGGGTGAAAAACCACAGTGTGCCATCACAGCTGCAAGATTTGTGACTTGTTGCCACAAGAAAAGGGCAACCAGTGAAGAACAAACACCATTGTAAATACAACCCATATTTATGTTTATTTATTTTCCCATTTGTACTTTAACTATTTGCACATCGTTACAACACTGTATATAGACATAATATGACATTTGAAATGTCTTTATTATTTTGAAACTTCTGAGTGTAATGTTTACTGTTAATATTTATTGTTTATTTCACTTTTGTTTACTATCTACTTCACTTGCTTTGGCAATGTTAACACACGTTTCCCATGCCAATAAAGCCCTTAAATTGAAATGTAATTGAGAGACAGAGAGGAGAGAGATCAACAGTAAGATGCCTATGATTTATGACAGAGCTATTTGTCATGAGTACTGTTGGTCCTGGGGCCTCTGTAGAGTTAGATTGTTCCCCTGAGTACTGTTGGTCCTGGGGCCTCTGTAGAGTTAGACTGTTCCCCTGAGTACTGTTGGTCCTGGGGCCTCTGTAGAGTTAGACTGTTCCCCTGAGTACTGTTGGTCCTGGGGCCTCTGTAGAGTTAGACTGTTCCCCTGAGTACTGTTGGTCCTGGGGCCTCTGTAGAGTTAGACTGTTCCCCTGAGTACTGTTGGTCCTGGGGCCTCTGTAGAGTTAGACTGTTCCCCTGAGTACTGTTGGTCCTGGGGCCTCTGTAGAGTTAGACTGTTCCCCTGAGTACTGTTGGTCCTGGGGCCTCTGTAGAGTTAGACTGTTCCCCTGAGTACTGTTGGTCCTGGGGCCTCTGTAGAGTTAGACTGTTCCCCTGAGTACTGTTGGTCCTGGGGCCTCTGTAGAGTTAGACTGTTCCCCTGAGTACTGTTGGTCCTGGGGCCTCTGTAGAGTTAGACTGTTCCCCTGAGTACTGTTGGTCCTGGGGCCTCTGTAGAGTTAGACTGTTCCCCTGAGTACTGTTGGTCCTGGGGCCTCTGTAGAGTTAGACTGTTCCCCTGAGTACTGTTGGTCCTGGGGCCTCTGTAGAGTTAGACTGTTCCCCTGAGTACTGTTGGTCCTGGGGCCTCTGTAGAGTTAGACTGTTCCCCTGAGTACTGTTGGTCCTGGGGCCTCTGTAGAGTTAGACTGTTCCCCTGAGTACTGTTGGTCCTGGGGCCTCTGTAGAGTTAGACTGTTCCCCTGAGTACTGTTGGTCCTGGGGCCTCTGTAGAGTTAGACTGTTCCCCTGAGTACTGTTGGTCCTGGGGCCTCTGTAGAGTTAGACTGTTCCCCTGAGTACTGTTGGTCCTGGGGCCTCTGTAGAGTTAGACTGTTCCCCTGAGTACTGTTGGTCCTGGGGCCTCTGTAGAGTTAGACTGTTCCCCTGAGTACTGTTGGTCCCTGGGGCCTCTGTAGAGTTAGACTGTTCCCCTGAGTACTGTTGGTCCTGGGGCCTCTGTAGAGTTAGACTGTTCCCCCTGAGTACTGTTGGTCCTGGGGCCTCTGTAGAGTTAGACTGTTCCCTCGAGTACTGTTGGTCCTGGGGCCTCTGTAGAGTTAGACTGTTCCCCTGAGTACTGTTGGTCCTGGGGCCTCTGTAGAGTTAGACTGTTCCCCTGAGTACTGTTGGTCCTGGGGCCTCTGTAGAGTTAGACTGTTCCCCTGAGTACTGTTGGTCCTGGGGCCTCTGTAGAGTTAGACTGTTCCCCTGAGTACTGTTGGTCCTGGGGCCTCTGTAGAGTTAGACTGTTCCCCTGAGTACTGTTGGTCCTGGGGCCTCTGTAGAGTTAGATTGTTCCGGAACCTCACTCCCCAGCTTAAAATGTCTCCACTCGCACTACTGAATTTACTACTGTCTGATTGGCTCCTGTCTGATTGGCTCCTGTCTGATTGGCTCCTGTCTGATTGGCTCCTGTCTGATTGGCTCCGGTCTGAGTGGACTGATCCATTGTGGAGGACGTGGGGATGGCACAGTCCATCACTAAGACGTGCTACTGAAATTGCATATGGTTATACTATGTAAGAACAATGGTACAACACAAATAAAAATCACATTATAACAAATGCGCTTTCTCCCTAGTATGTGCATAATAGCAAAGTTAACCAGCATATTGGTGTTGAGATCAATACGGCAGCAGCAGAGTTAGGAGAAAACAACCCTTGCCTTAATTGTCTAAGAAAAGTGAGGAGAGAGGAAACCCCAACTTAATTATGTATATAATCAACAGCCTAACTTAAATGGGCCTGGCTTTATAAATCATCTATATACAGAAATAAGACAGATCCTGCTTCTGTTGCCTGTTTGAGTGTTTGTTTAATAGCCTGATGATTCCGAGCCTCAAGCAACAATTTCACAAATTCTGCTGTTTTTAATCTTTGCTGTGTAATAAAAGGCTTTACACTTTTAGAACACGGTATTATTAGAACACGGTATTATTGGTATTATTTATTATTTATTTTGTCTACACTGTTACAAATTGTCCAACATTTTATATTTATGATAATAACCGTCCTTTTCCCCTGATCGCCTTCTTGTTCTTATTATTATGATCATCATTATAATAATAAGTCATGTCACTATCATTAGCAGGCTTAGTATAACCACCATGGAGCTGTAGGCCTAAGAGCGCATCCTGTTTAGTCTTAATACCGTAACTTACTTAGGCCCATATCTAAATACTTATATAGGCTACTGTATCAATCATCGTTCATGTCGTCACACAGCAATGCAATCAAGCATTTAGAATAGAACAATAGAGTGACCATTGAATAATGAGCGTTAACAATAAATAGGCCTAAAACATTCCATTTTGGAAATTGCATTCACGAATGAATGCGACCGTTTTTAGTCTTTGCTGTAATAAAGGCTTTACACATTTGTTTTACAACAGACTCTCTGGTACACTTATGATTTATTTAGTGTTGTTTACATTGTTCCAAACGGTGAGAAAAATGATATTGTAATCTAACAGCACCTGTTTGGAACACATAATATGCAGCAGGACTGCTCCTAACCTTCTTGTTCTTGATTTCCAGTATTAGTCAACTAGTCACATTTATCCCACACATCTGACTTTCCCTTTACCTCCTGAGCAACCAGTAAACATTCCCCCGTTTCCAGTTTATTTGTCATGTCCTCTTCATCCATTTTGCTGTCATGTGTTACGGTGTTCAGAGTTTGCTATAACTCATTTATTGATGTGATTATGATATGCTATAGGTCAGGCCCTATTGGTCATGTTCATGTGATGCATACATGTGTCACGTAAAGCGAGGGTTGAGGGAATAGGAAATGTTTTTCCTAAACAAATGAGGGATTTCGGTAACAGAACGTTTTCAGTCAGAAATGGCTGTAGTTACGTTGCAGCTTCAGCAACACGGACAGCGCGATAAACACTGATGTTCTGTGGTGGTCGCTGCAGCAGGCAGGAGAGAGAGACGACGGGTGCTAGTCTGAGCCCGGCCCGGCACAATCAAATCCTCTAGTCATTTGTGTGTCTTTTAATTATTTCATCAATTGGTGCACTTAAAGCATCATACAAGCTCAGTGCATATAGTTGATTTGATTAAAACACATAGGATGTGTCTATTTATGGAAAAATACATGTTTTAAAATTTCAACAGACGACTCTTGGTCAACCAAGATTTTTTGGGGGTCGGATACAGCCCTAATTGAATTAGTACCTTTTCGTTGGCACAACTGGCTAAGACATTGTTTATCAAGCAGAGGTAGTTGGGGCACAGTAAGGGAATATGAAGGCAGTTGTAGTGTTTCGTCAGCTCCTACCTGCTCTGCGGATGGGGATCTTTTTCTGGTCCTTAACGAAGATGAACTGGACCACCTCAGCTGTCTAGGGAAAGAGAGAGATGGATATGAGGATGTGTGTGTGTGTGTGTGTGTGTGTTTTGTGTGTGTGTATTACCTTCAGGTCGACCTGAGCAGGTGTCACTCTGTCCAGACCCTTCTGTACCTGAGACGTACTGGGCTGGGTGAAGGACGGGTCATCCTCATCATCACCTACCAACGCCTCCAAACGCTGGGACTCACAAAGACAAAGACACCAGCATCATCATCAGAAAGGGATGGATAGAGGGATTAGGGTTTTTTAGAGAGAGGGGAATGATGGAGGTATAGAGAGCTAGGGATGGAGGGATGGAGGAAGTATGTTGTTAGTTACCCGTGCTCCTTTGTTCTGGGAGCTCTGTGTGTTGGATGCTCTCTTTCTCTGAGACATCACGGCTCCGACTGAGGTGAAGTGGGAAAACAATATCAACAACAACACAAGTGTATCCCCTTCATCTGTCAACTAATGTTAGCTACTAGCTATCTGGCTGGCGTAACGTTAGCTAGCTAGCTAGTGATGGACACACCAAAGCCAGCAAGCTAGCTACCGAAACAAACTGGACACAATTAGTGTAAAATAGTTTATCAAAAGCAATCTAAAATGTTGTATTTAAGCCGAGAAAACAGAGAAAATTATTACCGCTAGTAACGTTAGCTTGCTATTCACTCACGGAAAGACTGTTTAGAAACTTCTTCCGCTTCTCAAACTCCCGCTTGGCGAGACGCATGTTGATGACGTACATTCTTCTTATTTTTCCAAAAATGTATATAACTAAACCGAGATAGACCACCACCTGTCGTTTCCAATGGGAACAATGAGTCATAGTGGGCGGAGCCAAGCACGAGTTAGCGAGATCCTATTGGCGCGTTCTAGCATATATCTGCATATTTCCGTTAGGGAACGCCTACTCTGTGAAGTGCGCGTGTGAAATAACACAATTCGCCTTTGCACTCCTTCTAAACAAGTCCACAAAACTTAGTCCACTCTGTTCATAACAGATTATAGTTTTGGGAACAGAAAACTGTATTGAAATCAAATGTTTAATCGATGAGAAAATTTGCAGAATTTCGGCCAAAATCCATCTCGTTCTATCTTCTCCCACTGCCGGCCAGTGGGCTTCCTCTCACTACCATATTTGGCAGTGAGGGAAACGCCAAGCGGATGCTTCACGTTTATACATCCTGGTGAAATATCTGTTTCATTGTTCTATCTGTGCTTCTTCTTCGGACTACAACCTAAAAAGGTGTATTGCTGCCACCAACTGGAGGGGTTGAAAAAACAAGGTAAAAATAAAATCCATACGTGATAGGAAAACTAACTTAATCCACCCAAATAAAAATAGTACATTGACATAACCAAAACAAAACTCCCATTTCTTCCTTCCTTCAAATCTCCATATCTCCCTTCTCGGGCTCTAGGGCCTTAGGGGGTGGGACGGCTTGTGACAGTACTCCATGCAACTCCTCCGCTGAGAAATCTTTCAGCCCCAGGAACCGCTCCGTCGCATCCACAATGATATCTATTTTCCTGGACCTCCTCTCCACCTTGGCAGTGCCATTAATAACCATAGCTATAAAGGCCACAAAGTCCACATTCTTAACCTTCAAAATGTCATGATCCTGCTGGTGAAAGGCAACCCCTGCAGCCTGCAGTGAAGGCCTATCCACCACCATGGAATCTCCAATCCAAAGTTAAATCTAGAATCGGCTTCCTATTTTGCAACAAAGCCTCCTTCACTCATGCTGCCAAACATGCCCTCGTTAAACTGACTATCCTACCGATCCTTGGTGGGGGTAGAAGGATTACTTTATCCTATCCCAGGTATTCCTTAAAGAGGTGGGGTTTCAAATGTCTCCAGAAGGTGGTGAGTGACTCCGCTGTCCTGGCGTCGTGAGGGAGCTTGTTCCACCATTGGGGTGCCAGAGCAGCGAACAGTTTTGACTGGGCTGAGCGGGAACTATGCTTCCGCAGAGGTAGGGGAGCCAGCAGGCCAGAGGTGGATGAACGCAGTGCCCTCGTTTGGGTGTAGGGACTGATCAGAGCCTGAAGGTACGGAGGTGCCGTGCCCCTCACAGCTCAGTAGGCAAGCACCATGCTCTTGTAGCAGATGTGAGCTTCAATTGGAAGCCAGTGGAGTGTGCGGAGGAGCGGGGTGACGTGAGAGAACTTGGGAAGGTTGAACACCAGACGGGCTGCGGCATTCTGGATGAGTTGTAGGGGTTTAATGGCACAGGCAGGGAGCCCAGCCAACAGCGAGTTGCAGTAATCCAGACGGGAGATGACAAGTGCCTGGATTAGGACCTGTGCCGCTTCCTGTGTAAGGCAGGGTCGTACTCTCCGAATGTTGTAGAGCATGAACCTACAGGATCGGGTCACCGCCTTGATGTTAGCGGAGAACGACAGGGTGTTGTCCAGGGTCACGCCAAGGCTCTTCGCACTCTGGGAGGAGGACACAACGGAGTTGTCAACCGTGATGGCGAGATCATGGAACGGGCAGTCCTTCCCCGGGAGGAAGAGCAGCTCCGTCTTGCCGAGGTTCAGCTTGAGGTGGTGATCCGTCATCCATACTGATATGTCTGTCTTATCTTAGCTCATTGGTCACCATAGCAGCACCCACCCGTAGTCTGCGCTCCAGCAGGTATATCTCACTGGTCATTCCCAAAGACAACACCTCCTTTGGCCGCCATTCCTTCCAGTTCTCTGCTGCCAATGACTGGAACGAATTGAAAAAATCTCTGAAGCTGGAGACTCTTATCTCCCTCACTAACTTTAAGCATCAGTTGTCAGAGCACCTTACCGATCACTGCACCTGTACACAGCCCATCTGAAATTAGCCCACCCAACTACCTCATCCCCATATTGTTATTTATTTTGCTCATTTGCACCCCAGTATCTCTATTTGCACATCATCTCTTGCACATCTAGCATTCCAGTGTTAATACTAATTGTAATTATTTTGCACAATAGCCTATTTATTGCCTTACCTCCATAACTTGCTACATTTGCACACACTGTATATATATTTTCTGTTGTATTTTTTGACTTTATGTTTTTTTACCCCATATGTAACTCTGTGTTGTTGTTTTTATCGCACTGCTTTGCTTTATCTTGGTCAGGTCGCAGTTGTAAATGAGAACTTGTTCTCAACTGGCTTACCTGGTTAAATAAAGGTGAAATAAAAATAAAAATAAAATGTAGGAGCACCATTCAAACCCTCAACCCTTTTAACAGCCGCTACATATGAAATGCTCTGGACAGCCCTGCCTTTGGCCACTTCATTGACCTTGAGCCTTCTTGGATGGGCACTTCTAAAGACAGTACAGTTTAGAAACTGTGGCTGTAGGATCGGTTTAATGGCCTCTCTCCAGTGCTTAATTGGTAAATTGGGAGGTGCCAGAACAAAAAGTGAGAGCGAGAGAGGCGTGACCTGGGGGGCTCTGAAGTATTGGAATGCATGAATAAATATCATCTTTATAATAAAGCATTGCATGCAATATAATCGTGTTGGCGTAGCCTACTGACACAGAGCAGTAGAGTAGAGGCACTTGCAGAAGTTGCTCACATGGGTAAAAGAAAATGTAGCCTAGGGTCTGGGGAAAAAATAGCCTTTTATAAATCGATTTCATGCGATTCTACATAATTTTAGATGACTGGAGACTTTAGCAGAATATTTTTTAATTCCTCACAAATGATCAAAATGACAGGCTACTTTGACACTGTCAAACTGAGATCAATAAAAACGACCTTGTCTTGAATCCATCAATAGCCTAGGCCTAGGTGTGTGGAGACACACATATTGTACAATATGAGGAGGAAATTATAGTCCTAAAAAAGCTTTCCAGTTTCACAGATTCACCCAATGACTTGCAGCTCACCGATGATGGCCGATGCGCTCGTGCCAAAAGCTTATCTCTCTCTTATTTTACTTACTTAAACAATGCTTTTCGCTCAATGGGCCTTTTTGGAAGTTGATAACTTGGTAGCCTACAGACAGATTAGTCTTCTCTTTCAGCAGGATCCATTTGCTTTCCAACCTGTGTTTTCCTGCGATTGTATTTGAGATATTGCTAAAGGCCTGTTTTGGCTGCAAGCTGTTCACTTAAAGATTTGCCGTGTGTTCCCGACTGTCAATCCAAGATGGCGTAGCAGTGCGGTCGCTTTTATTTAATCGTCCATGTGTAAATATCCCGTTTCTTGTTTTTTTTGTCTATTTTGTATATATCTCTCAATTTTTACTTTTCATTCTTTAACTAAATATACTTTCCTGCAACCCGCCTCACCCAACGTGGAAAGGATTCTATTATTTCTTTATAACTTTCATCAAGAACCGTAAGCTGATACTAGTGTAGCCGCAACTAAATGGCTACCTGCTATTAGTCACCGTTAGCGTCTTCACCACTGTCCGTGGCCTACACTATCCACCAGCCAGCTCTAGCTCTAGCCTGGACAATTCGTCGGCCAGTCTGCACAGCGTGCTATCGACCCAGCGTGCTATCGACCCCAGAGCTTATTGGACTTTCTGCCGGAATCACTGGACCCTAGCGCCGGATCGTCACAACCAGCTAGCTAGCTGCAACCTGTTGTTGGCTGATTACCATTGCCCCTATAGCAAGCACCAGTTAGCCTTGAGCTAGCCTCAGGCCCATTCTCCCGGCTATCTACCTCTCTGTCAACCGGACGGGACCTCCTAGTGTTGACACTGAGCCCCCGCCGATCCAACACGACTGGTTTGCCGACGAAATAGTCTGATGTGGTTTCATCAGGCTTCCAGTTGCGACGACCACGAAGATCCATCTGCCAGCCCCGGCCCGCTAGCACACGCCAAACTACAACTGTGCTCCCTGCTAGCTGTGCTGAAGCACCAATTTGAACTGCTCTCGGACTCACATATTGCTGTTCACTGGACCTTATGATCACTCAGCTGCACAGCTGATGCCTGCGGACTGTTCCTTTACACGGTACCCTGTCCTGTTTATTCTGTTTAGTCTTAGCCCAAACGTTATCGCTATTTCCAGTTGTTGTCTTAGCTCTCTCTAATAACACCTGTGACTGCTTTATGCCTCTCTCCCATGTCAATTATGCCTTGCCTATTGCTGTTTGGGTTAGTTCTTATTATACAATTTCACTGTAGAACCCCCTAGTCCCTCTCAAACTGCCTCATATAGTTCCTTTGTTCCACCCCCCCATACACGCCGAGACCGGCTCAATCGGTGCCTCCAATGACGCTATCTCTTTCATTGTTACCCAAAGCTTAGGGTTACCTGAACTGTACTCATATCCTTCCATATCCTTTTCTGTACATAATGCCCTGAATCTTTTCTACAACGCCCGGAGAACTGCCCCCTTTATTCTATGTACCCAACGCACTAGAAGACCAGTTCTTAAAGCCTTTAGTCGTATCCTTATTCTAGTCCTCCTCTGTTCCTCTGGTGATGTAGAGGCTAACCCAGGCCCTGCAGCCCCCAGTATCACTCCTACTCCCCAGGAGCTATCATTTGTTGACTTCTGTAACCGTAAAAGTCTTGGTTTTCTGCACATAAATATCAGAAGCCTCCTTCCTAAGTTTGAGTTATTCACTGCGTTAGCACACTCCGCCAACCCTGATGTTCTAGCAGTGTCTGAATCCTGGCTTAGGAAGGCCAACAAAAAATTCTGAAATTTCCATCCCCAACTATAACATTTTCCGTCTAGATAGAACTGCCAAAGGGGGTGGAGTTGCAATCTACTGTAGAGATAGCCTGCAGAGCTCTATCATACTATCCAGGTCTGTGCCCAAACAGTTTGAGCTTCTACTTCTAAAAATCCACCTTTCCAGAAATAAATCTCTCACTGTTGCCGCTTGCACAGACCCCCTCAGCCCCCAGCTGTGCCCTGGACACCATATGTGAATTGATTGCCCCCCATCTATCCTCAGAGTTCGTACTGCTTGGTGACCTAAATTGGGATATGCTTAATACCCCAGCCATCCTACAATCCAAACTAGATGCCCTCAATCTCACACAAATTATCAACGAACCTACCAGGTACAACCCTAAATCCGTAAACATGGGTACCCTCATAGATATCATCCTGACTAACTTACCCTCTAAATACACCTCCGCTGTCTTCAACCAGGATCTCAGCGATCACTGCCTTATTGCCTGCGTCCGTAACGGGTCCGCGGTCAAACGACCACCCCTCATCACTGTCAAACGCTCCCTAAAACACTTTAGTGAGCAGGCCTTCCTAATTGACCTGGCCCAGGTATCCTGGATGGATATAGATCTCATTCCGTCAGCAGAGGATGCCTGGTTGTTCTTTAAAAGTAATTTCCTCTCAATCTTAAATAGACATGCCCCATTAAAAAAATACAGAACTAAGAACAGATATAGCCCCTGGTTCTCCTCAGACTTGACTGCCCTTGACCAGCACAAAAACATCCTGTGGCGTACTGCATTAGCATCAAATAGCCCCCGCGATATGCAACTTTTCAGGGAAGTTAGGAACCAATATACACAAGCAGTTAGGAAAGAAAAGGCTAACTTTTTCAAACAGAAATTTGCATCCTGTAGCACTAACTCCAAAAAGTTTTGGGACACTGTAAAGTCCATGGAAAATAAGAGCACTTCCTCCCAGCTGCCCACTGCACTGAGGCTAGGAAACACTATCGCCACCGATAAATCTACAATAATCGAGAATTTCAACAAGCATTTTGCTACGGCTGGCCATGCTTTCCACCTGGCTACCACTACCCCGGCCACCAGCTCTGCACCCTCCGCTGCAACTTGCCCATGCCCCCCCGCTTCTCCTTCACACAAATCCAGACAGCTGATGTTCTAAAAGAGCTGCAAAATCTGGACCCCTACAAATCATCTGGGCTAGACAATCTGGACCCTTTCTTTCTAAAACTAGCCGCCAAATTGTCGCAACCCCTATTACTAGCCTGTTCAACCTCTCTTTCGTAACGTCTGAGATCCCCAGAGATTGGAAAGCTGCCGCGGTCATCCCCCTCTTCAAAGGGGGTGACACTCTAGATCCAAACTGTTACAGACCCATATCCATCCTGCCCTTCAAAAGTTTTTGAAAGCCAAGTCAACAAACAGATCACCGACCATTTCGAATCCCACCGTACCTTCTCCGCTATGCAATCCGGTTTCCGAGCTGGTCATGGGTGCACTTCAGCCACGCTCAAGGTCCTAAACGATATTATAACCGCGATCGATAATAGACAGTACTGTGCAGCCGTTTTCATTGACCTGGCCAAGTGTCACGGTTTACTAAGCCAGAACCCAGAAGCAGACCAGGACAAGGTAAATTGAAACAAAGGTGAGTGTTTATTTAATAGATCCACGAGTGAGGCTGAATAATCCAGGGAACAGAGCGGGTGGCGTGGATGGGTTGTTGAGGGTGCAGTGGTAGGTCCAGTAATGGCTCGGCAGCCGCCGACCATCAGGCAGAGGTTGGGTGAAGGTTCCGGGTGAGTGACTGCAGATAGAACAAAACGGAGGTAAGTATACAGCAAGTCAAAAAGGTGCAAAACAACAAAACTAACGCTAGAAGTTCCAAGGCTGATACACGGACAAACATACTGTTCATGGCTAACGATCCGGCAGGGAATGGATGTTAGGACAGAGCCTAAGAAGGGTGATGATCAGGACCAGGTGTGCAGATTGCTGATGGGATGCAGGTGCGGAAATCAAGAGAGCTCCCGCCTAGCAACGTTGCCCGGCAACCAGGCAGGGAGCGTTCCAGAACCCTCGGGAAACTGGAGATCCCGAGCAGAAAAACTAATACCCAGACAGAAACCGACTCAGACTGCAGGGATCGTTACAGTACCCCCCCTCCGACGGGACGCCACCGGGCGGACTCCCGGAGCGCCAGGATGGAGGCGGTAGAAGTCACGAATGAGGTCAGCATCTAGGATCTGTCGCCGCGAATCCAACTCCTCTCCTCAGGACCATACCCCTCCCAGTCCACGAGATACTGGAAACCCCGGCCCCGCCGTCTGGAATCCATGATGCGTCGCACCGTGTAGGCAGGACCACCTCCGATCATCCGAGGAGGAGGAGGAGGAGGCGGAGGAGGCAACAGAGGACTGAGGAGAACAGGCTTGAGGCAGGAGACATGAAAGGTGGGATGGACTCTGAGCGTCCTCGGTAGTTTGAGTCGAACTGCCACCGGATTGATCACCTTCTCCACCACAAACGGACCAATGAACTTCGGTAACAACTTCCTAGACTCAGTCCGTAAAGGAAGATCCCGTGTAGCCAACCAGACCCTATCTCCGATGGTATAGGTGGGAGCGGGGATCCGGCGACGATTCGCCTGGAGCTGATACCGGTCCGAAACTCTAAGGAGTGCCTTTCTGGCCCGATGCCAGGTCCGGTGGCAACGACGAATATGGGCCTGAACAGAGGGCACTGAGAGCTCCTTCTCCTGAGAAGGGAACAAGGGAGGTTGGTAGCCATACAGGCACTGGAAGGGAGACATCCCAGTGGCAGATGTAGGGAGAGTATTGTGGGCATACTCAACCCAAGGCAACTGAGAGACCCAGGAGGTGGGGTTGGAGGAGACAAGGCAGCGTAGCGTGGATTCCATCTTCTGGTTGGCTCTCTCCGCCTGACCATTAGATTGGGGGTGAAAACCAGATGTGAGGCTGACTGTAGCTCCAATGGCCAAACAGAAGGACTTCCAGACAGCAGAGGTAAACTGAGGGCCACGGTCGGAAACGATATCACTGGGCAAACCGTGGACCCTGAAAACCTCCCTAACCAGGATCTCGGACGTCTCCGAGGCAGAGGGAAGTTTGGCAATAGGCACAAAGTGGGCGAACTTGCTGAATCTGTCCACGATAGTCAGAACGACCGTGTTTCCCTCAGAAACGGGCAACCCAGTGACAAAGTCCAGGGCCAGATGCGACCATGGTCGCCGGGGAATAGGAAGGGGGTGAAGTAGTCCAGAGCTGGGCCGATTGGTACTCTTATTCTGCGCACACACTGGACAGGCAGCAACATAACCCCGAGTATCCTCGGCCATGGCAGGCCACCAAAACGTCTGCGAAGAAACGCCATCGTCCGAGCCACGCCAGGGTGACAAGCCATCTTGCTGGCGTGGGACCATTTGAGGACAGCAGGACGAACCGACTCAGGCACAAACAACCGACCGGGTGGACCGTTACCGGGACCGGGCTGCGTCCGAAGGGCCGCCATCACCTCCTCCTCAATCTTCCACCTAACAGCTCCCACGACGCAGTTCCGGGGGAGAATTGTCTCGGTCTTGGACCCACTCTCCTCCGTCTTGGAGAACATCCGGGACAAGGCGTCCGCCTTGCCGTTCTTAGATCCAGGTCGGAACGTCAGGGAAAAAATTGAATCGTCCGAAAAACAACGCCCACCTGGCCTGACGGGAGTTGAGACGTCTAGCCGATTGCACGTAAGCAAGATTCTTGTGGTCAGTCCAGACAATAAACGGTTGCTCCGCCACCTCCAACCAGTGGCGCCACTCCTCCAAGGCAAGTTTCACCGCGAGAAGCTCCCGGTTACCCACATCGTAATTCCTCTCCGCAGGCGAAAGGCGACGAGAGTAGTAGGCGCAGGGATGGAGTTTACTGTCCGTGGAGCATCGCTGCGACAGGATGGCGCCAACTCCCACATCAGACGCGTCCACTTCAACGACGAACTGACGGG